>NW_028185039.1:6780319-6819598 GCF_003343005.1 Rhea americana | reverse complement strand
CCCCCCCCCCCCCATTTTAAAGCTAAAAACATAGGGAAGTGCATTGTCAAGAAATTCCCATGTTTACCCACAGCTTTATCATTTGTGAAAGTAACCACGACCTGCTTCGCTTGGGGCTGCACACACGCGAGGAGCCCAAAATATAACTTCTCCATGAGCACCCCCAGCTTCCAGGTAAGTTCATGTTCAGCTTAGATGCAGATCCTAGAGTTAAAGCTCACCTCCATGCGGAATAATTCTCAGTCTGGGCTTACAGTAAAATATTTGCAGCATATGTTCAAATACAAAGACAACTGACACTCCAAATTTCTGGAAATCTAMATATCAATACTAATCTGGTATCARTTACCTAGGCTAGGATTATTGTGAAAGGCTTAAAAAAATATTGTGTCAGAATTTAACACCAATAAATGTTCAGGACAGAAACAGCTGTATCTGCCCTATCTAGCTAAGCACATAAGATATTGCGAGCTCTCATATTACAAGCTGTTGTATATGCACTAGACCAACTGACAGATCAAGCTTCAGATTTCCATTTGGTTAGAATTATTTAAACAAATAGTGATAATCTTCCATATACTTGCCTTCCATTTCAGAATTATTGGATGTCACTGAATATTTAATATTTAAATCAGAAAATTGGATGATTATGTTTATGAAATAAAATCAATGGTCAGCTGGCAAATATTTAATCAGTTATTTTAGTCTACTTGAAATTGTAAAAGCAAATTCCTGAGAATAGGCTTTAGGTAAATAATTTTTAATAGAAAAGAGGAGAATTTTAAGCTCTTGGATTTGTTTTCCTTTTTTTTTTATTTTTGTGTATTTTTTGAACTTTGTCTAATTTTTATAACTTGCAAAATTTTCCTTATGGAAGTAGTAACTAGAAAATACTGCACAACTGGTCTTATGACTATTCATCTGAATACTTAAACAAGTTTGTATCTATATCTCCCAGTCTTTCCCTTCTGCATGTATTCCATTGAATAAGGCTAAAGTTAGGAATGTTCATAAAAATAACTTTTTTAAGAGGATTAGTACTTTTGTTTGTATTTTTGATTTTGCATTGTACCATAAAATTGTACTAGAACTTGTGATCATTTGGTCAGAGAACAGGGCAAGTTATATACACCATATGTACAAGAACAGCAACTCAGACTTCATGTTTCTGAGTCTGATTGCACAAATAATTCTTATGATCATTTTTTGAGTACTGTCTGTTGATAGCAACCGAAATGAAATGAGGCAAGGCCTCTTACGTGAAAGGAGGCTTCACATATAAGGTTGAACCCAGAATTCCACTTACTAGCAGCAATTCCAAACACAGCACTGTGCATACACAGCCTCAAGACTGGCCTTGGGTGTCCTTTAARATTAGAACTGCGCAAAGCTATACAATCCAGAAAAATCTAGACAAAGCCAATAAAGCCTGGCAATGGACCCTCAGGTGACTAAGGAATAGGATTTTCCTGACATCCAGCAGGACACGTCTGTGTCAGCCCTAATCTGATAGCATTCACTCTTTATTGTCACAAAAAGAAATGCATTACGTAACTCAGTTATGATCTGTTCATTACCATTTTAGAAGCAATAACACCTCTCACCTTCTCGGTTTGGATTTCTTGGAGAGGGGAGGGGAGAAAGTTCTGTTTTTCAAATGGAACAGTTTTTCTACCTTACAGATAATTTCTTTCAAAAACATTTAAAAATATTGGGTCACGCTGTACACTTTACTATTGTAAGAAGTACAGTTAGGGCAAGCAGTTTAGTGATGCCACAGCATAGGCTCTGCAGGACTGGTGTCACTTGGCACAAATTAGAGAAACATAAAGCTTACTGTGATTTACATTGCAGAAACCAATGCAAAGCTCCCCTTACCTAGAAGGGAAGAAGTGCAAAAATAGCTTAGTCRTCTACTCATCTTCATCGCAAACAGCGGAAGGCTGGCCCATGTTCCCTGACAGAGCCTTTACCCCTAACGCCCTGTGTGTGTTCATGGGAAATGTCCCATGAACATTTCACTTCAGATGAAGTGCTATAGATCTTGGTATTTCACTTCAAAAGAGTTTGCAGAGTATAAACATTAATACATTCATTAATAGAAAGCATAATACAATGCAAATACAATTAGTTTAAAGCCAATTTGTATTTAATGACATAGCAGTTATCAAAGCTCAGTTACTCTAATTAGATCTTTACTCAGTAAAGAAAGCATTTGCTCAGTGCTTCACAGGATGAGTCCCAGAGACAAACGCTGATTTAGTTCTTGTTTCTGTTTTTAACTGAGTTTCTTATTCACAGATACTCAGGAAAGAAATGGGATATTATTTATCTGTCYTTTAATTAAGTATCTCTATTTTTGCACAATAATAGCAAAATCTCCCCCCATAACAGTTTGTGAAATTAACCAGCTTACAGATATCTCATATTTTTGGTATATGCTGCTTTCATCCTTCCTCATTTAGTGAGATGTTTCTTGCTACGAACAGATTTATAGTTTTTTTCCATATCTGAAGCCACTGGCTTGTAGTATAAAAGCACATAAAACTTAGTAAGTATTTTCATATTAATTTGTTCTATCTTAGATTTTCTTCACTGAATGCAAGTAAGGCTTCAGGAGCAGCTCGACTTACTGTAATAAAATTAGTGATCAGCCTCAGCTCATTCCCTGGAAAGGTTTTCGAGCACATTCCCTTAAAAGCTGTTTCCAAATACTCTGGGAGCAGCCAGAGTGAGTTTACAAAGGGCAAATCATGCCTGACCGACCTCTTYGATCTAATTAGGCCTCTTTTGAGCTGCAGATTGGACTAAGTGTCCTCTGCAGGACCCTTCCAGTTATGATTCTGTGTTTATATAGTGCTTATTGTATAGTGCACCTTGCAAGTGTGAAGTCTTTGAAGAATACTGCATTTTTAACAGTTACATAACTTAGGTAATTACTATACACAGATCTATAAGATGCCTACTACGATGTCATTGTACTTCAGTTATTTCTGTGTGCTTGAAAACTTTTGAGACTATGAGAAAGAACTTTCATTGACTTCTGCTCAAGGCTATAGACAAAAACATACTTTATAATTTCTCTATTTCTCACTGAAACATTGATCAGTGTGTTTCTTTCCCACTTCTAGGAAACAAAGACACAACATAACCTTAGCTATGTTTAGAAGTATTATTCTCATTTATTAGAAATTACCCATCCTGCCAAACTGATTTATCATCCAGATCTGTAATTTTAGGGTACCAACACATATGTACAGTGCAAGAACCACTCTGTTCCAGTAGTTAACTCTGCTGTTAACTAATATAGTAAGGAACATATGTATAGCCTGGGGAAAAGTCCACCCTATGTGAAATAGATAAGAAAAGGAATTTCACAGTCCTTAAAATGGGTTCGTTGTGTTAAAGAAAACAGGSTATAGAGAGGAGAGATCCCACTTTCAAAAAATAAACAGTGATGTATTCTTCAGAGTAAAGGTTGGCAATATGAGCCTCTATGTTATTGTATGCTATAATATAAAAGTAAAAATCCACTCAAAACAGATGACTTACAGCAAATTGCCCCCACCTTTCTTCCCACTTCTGGCAGCCGATTTGCAATTCCTTTTAAAACTCCATCGTGAATATTCTAAATTGCTACTGAGCAACCTTTTTAGTACAACCAACATGTACCTCCTTTCCATGTGTATATAAACATGATCTACTTAGAGAGGTGCAACTTCAGTCCTGCCTGTGACGCTAGTTTGTTTGKTTTTTTTTTCCCTCGCTAAAGAATAATGGATTTAAAGTTGATTATGAATAGCAGCCAAAAGTCCTATGGGATAGTTGTGGCAGCCAGGGGTGACTGAATCATGGGGATGTTCTGGTCGCACACTTGCTTTCTCATGAAGACAGTCTCCAGCTGCAGGAGCACAGCAACATAAAACACTGGGAGAGAACCTGAAACTGTGCTCATAGAATCCAGATATTCCAGGAAAAAAAAATGACACTTAAAATTAGTGTACCATGACAGAAGGAGCTAACTAATAAGATTACAAATTAAACATTACTAGAAAGCATGAAGTATCTTATAAAGATTTTAGGAACTGAAGTCAAGCCTTTTAATTTTTCCCGTTTCCTATAATAGCTATTAATTCATTTATTTATTTTACAAAGTGTCTTCTGTACAAAACTGTCAAATAACAATTAGTGGCCTCAATCTGTTCAGCTAGGTAATGTACCTAGACTGCAACACTCCATATCCTACCAGTGGTACAGGCATTTTCTGTAACAAAGGACACTGCAGAAAAGGAAA
This sequence comes from Rhea americana, assembly GCF_003343005.1. Taxonomy (NCBI): domain Eukaryota; kingdom Metazoa; phylum Chordata; class Aves; order Rheiformes; family Rheidae; genus Rhea; species Rhea americana. Next base: position 6,815,304 of record NW_028185039.1, on the reverse strand, counting down.
ACTTTCATTATAGTTCAATAGTTACAGATTTAATTTATATAGTTAATCTAAATAATAKCAAGCAACTATATACAAAAATAGCAAAAATACATAATTGCTTTTATTTTTGTGACAAGTAGTCTTAATTCTTTCATATCAATAAATAAAATATGAGTGATAATCATACATGACTACATTCCAAGATCATTGAATGTATTCCGATTTCCACACTTACTGTCACTGTTGGTGGCAATAGATCTTAATTGCAGGCGGCTTTCCTGACAGTAAATGCAGCAGGTTTGTAATGTTCTTTTTTTGAAGGTGCTGCACCTTGTAGCTTGACTGTATATGGAACAAAGAAGGCTTTTAGCTCTCCAGGTCTTGAATTAATCTGAATCCTGGCAGAATTTATGAATGGCTTATTGAGCTTTCTCTAATCCATCAGATGTAATGGATTGTAATGTTCTACTATAAATGTGCCCAATGAAGTCAAATCAATATCCTTCTTGAATTTGCTATAAGAAAAACCTCACGTAAGAGGATCCTTTCTCACCAATGCCTTGCACAGTAATAATGATAATGCTATGAGTGAAGGTGCAAAGATGACTTCAGAAGTTACCAACATTTATAAAAATCATTTTTTATAAAATTCTATTTTTTTCAGACAGCATTTCTAATCGTGACAGATTATTAGAAATGCTTATTATAGAAATGGTTATCTGACAAAAAAAGAGGGAAGAGGAACCTATTTTTTTTTTWTTTAGAAAACATTGTTATGGAAAAGCTGAATATTTGCTTTCCAGTGTGGTCACCAAGACTCTTGAGTTCCTTCCAGGATTGCCCCATTGTCTACCTATGGTGAAAGAAAAGACAAAAATAATCTAAAAGGCCAAGTTTGCACCTGCCAAGATGAAAGGAAGCTAAACAAACAATTCTTTTTGTCCATTGGCTTCACAGTGAGGAGACCATTTATTTATTTTCCGTGTGCTCTCCCAAAGCTGATGGGCAAAGCATCATTACAATGGAGAATATATCCCTAATAGTCATTTATAAGGCTCACATTACCATTACCTATACTGTTTTGTTGGCCGTGAACAAAACAATGTTGGCCATAAAATAAAATCACTTTGTTCCAAATCCATTCTTTTATGCCTGTTGGATTGAAATCTTATTTTTATTGACCGCTATTATGATAATTTTTAGTGGTTTTGAGTTAGAAAAACAAAATCATTTTTGTTTTCTATAGCACTACCTTTCACATTTCTGCCTCCTGGAATTCTAAGGAAAGTCAAGAATGCCACGGTATGGTAAACAACTTATGTGTATACTGGAAATTATTTACATTGAAAGATTTCTGAGACAAAATCAGGAAAYTGAGGAAAAAAATTTACAGAAGCCCCAGATTTCTCTTGTTTATCCCTCATGTTGTTGGGGAAGTAAGCTATTTTATTCAAAGTATAGAATTAAAACTGTATTTTAAATCCCTATGAGGGCCAGAAAATATATTGTTTCATTTGACTACAACCATCATTCAGATACTCACTATAAAAGTGGTTCACATGACTAAAATAATGAAGAGATTAAATTTTTACTGCTTGTAGTAGGCTGACAAAACAGAAAAGATGAACATAAAATGAACTGATTAAATTAAAACCTTTGATTAGCTCTTCTAGAAAGAATTAATTGTTTAGCCTATTATGTCAGTATACATGTGTGAAGAACACAAGATTAATGTACAATTACTTTATCACTACGCAACTTCTGTTGGTACATCAAAATATGCAAATGAATTTGCTTTGTTTAATTCTCAGCTGTTAGGAAATCAGCAAGAAAGGAAATCAGAGGTCCTTAAAGGAATCGAGAGTCCTCAAGAAAATAGCCATTCATTTAGGGGTGTCGACTTCCTGGCTTACATCTGATTATCRCGCTTGTTTCTCTCTTCTTTCAAATTCAGAAGGACATTAAATTGTTGAAAACAAGCCTTATGTCTACAGAAGAAGAAATATGAGCTACCTGCAGATACAAGTGGAGGGATGCCAACAAAGGAGCTTGTTCACACCCCTGAGCTGCAGCAGGCTGCTCCTGCCTTCTTCCAGCCACATTTGGTGAAGCCACTCTACGGACTGGCTGAGGTAAATGGATTTACCTTTAAATATATATATAATTTTTTCACAATTTATTTTAAAGTCAGAACAGCCCTTTAGTCTGACTCAAGGCAACCATGAAGCAGTGATGCTACTGTAATTGGTAAGGAGGAGGAGGGTGATACCCCTCAGTAAAGAGGAAGGAAAAGGAGAATGGGTGGGGATTTAAAGGCAAACCCTCTGAGCCAGCGTTATCGCCTGAAATGTCTGCTGATACCATAGCCACAAAGAATAAAGGGATGCAGCTGGGCCRAACCTCGGATTCTCTGGGATATACCTGAGGCACGTGGTCATTAAGGTCTTCAGAGAAATGAGGCAGGCATACAGAATATGCGTGATGTTAATACTTTTGTCAGGCTTCTATGTACTTTGAGTAAAGGGATGGTGTTTTCAAAGAARTTACTGTGTATGATTGTAATCATAAGGTTGCAGAAGGGAGTATGACATATRGTAAATACATCAGTTAGATTTCAATTGTGAGATGGCTGGAACTGAGTGAGAATGCCTTCAGTTTTGCCAGTCTAAAAAGCGACTAAACTGCAGCATTCACTAAAGGACAGTTGTGAAAGATTAGCCAGAGATCCATGGCATCACCCACAGCTTTGCCATGAGAGGACAGTGAGAACAAAATGATGGAAAGGCCTGGTGATCTAAAGTGAAGACAGATGAACCGGCAGCAGAAATAGCACCTATCAACTAGAGACCCATAGRAAAATAGGGGAGATATCAGAGCTGCTGTTCACCCCTAAACCATCATAACATGACTCTCTTCTTATGTAAGAAAATAATTTGCACAGCTAATGATTCTGTCTATCATGTYTTTAATAAAAGAGCAATAACAAAAACTGTGGGTGTACTATAAATGGAACTTATACTACCCCCTCATATTCCTCAACAAAATCCACACAAAGAGCAAAGTTCTGCATAGCTTTGCAGGGAGGAGCTGATGTAGAGGCAGTTGTGTGTTTCACAGGATGAGCAGGACGACATTCTGAAACCCAACATAAATAGCTGCTTTTGATTCCAAAGGTTTTGTCCTCTACTTCCAGCACAACTGTGCTTCTAACTTGACTTACTTCATATGGAATTGCTTTTTGGTATGGGCATCGCTGGCCATTGCTGAATGGGGCATTTGCTCATTTCCATATAAATCAGTAGCAGTTCCTGTAAGAACCTCTGCTGCTAAAGTACACATTCATTCAAGGGCAATGAATAAAAATGTAAAAACTTTGGGAGRAGACATACAGTTTGTGGACTATGTTCACCCCTGCCATATATAAAATGGAATTAGTCATGCTGAAATACTTTCATTTACCTTGCCTCTTAAAGCTAATGTACAAGCACATTTTTTTGAAATGTTGCTAATCAGTGGAGCTTTTGTTTTCAAACCGAAGTCTCAGTAACTTTGAAGTAGGAGGCTCTGTTGGCTGGTCTTACAGTTGTACGTCTGCAGTTCAGCTGACTGCTGATTTTGTAAATACAGACTTGTTACAGACTGTGGTTCTCTGTAATGGCTTAGCAGTTTTGTACATCTCTTATTCCTTYGGGAAATATTTATGCCTCTTCACTTTTATAATTATTCTGATATTTCATACTGAAAATATTGCCATGACCMCAGTAGGTAGAAACAATAAATTGATAGTAATGTCACTGATGTAGTTGAAGAACAAACTATAACCATAAATTTGTTCAGAAGTATATACCATGTGCCCTTGAAYTGCTTATTTAATGGTCCTGCTTATATAAATATTTCACTACATTAAGTTGGTCTCAAAAATTATTGTTTTGGAAATATTTTTATATTCATTGATCATTCCTGAAAAGCAAGTATTCACTCATTTTAATGCAAACAATTCATAATATATTATATTTTAAGTGTATTTTAGAATAATAGGCCATTTGTTGTATTTATTTGTGTTTACAAAATCAGGATTGCTATAGTGCAAAAAGTAAAGATTTTGAGATTTAAGAAACGTATTTTTAAATCCTGTTTGAAAGAGCCAGAGTAGCTGTTGCTGTGCGCGTTACTGTATTGCTTAGTTCCCTAGTGAAGCTGTAAAAAGATGTTAGAATTATAGCCAGTAGGCTGTAATATCTCTCCAAAACTAGATAGAAATTTCTAATACACTAAGAAATAGAAAATAATGAATACCATTTTTCCTAAAATTCACCTTCAGAACAAAGAACTAAAAGGATAATGCACCATATGTTACCTTGAATGATGCTGGTGGCTTTACATTTCCAAATGGTACATGATGTACATGATGCACAATGAGACTACTGTTCAAGCATTTAACAGCCAAAGGATTAAATACAATTCCTGTTAGGAATCAGAGTAATAACAATTAACACATTTCCTAGAGGGGAGCAACACAGACAAGGAGGTCATTACTCAAGAGAATGAGGAGAAGAAAAAAGCAAATTGTGGCTACATGATACAAGGGTAATGAAAGTTACTATACACTATGTAACTGGTGTGTAATTTTGGACAGTTGCCCCAAACTAGCATTGGCTATGGTCCATTTTTTAAATCTTGAAGCAACACTGTAGGATTGCAAAGTTATTTGATACTAAAGTGAGACAGCAGCTAAAGGCCAGAAAATTGGTATATAAAATATATTACATTTATCAATATCACCTCAGAAATTCCATACACAGTTTTTTCTGTGAATTCACTGCACATTCATCCTACACCCTGAGAAAGTCAAAAAGCCATTTCACAAGACAGAAAGTATGTGGGGGGTGCACCATGTTTTACGTGTTATATTACACTGACAAGAGTATAAATTTTTGAAAAATGAAAAATATAGGAGTCTGAGATCAGATGAAAATGTATTTTTATTTCTGCCAAATATTGAGAACTTGGATCATCTTGTTTTTTAGTTCTTAATCTTAGCTGTGTGGAATGGAAAAAGGAAGGATTAAAATTATCCTTTCAGGAGGCTCTTTGATTATCTTCGCATAGAAAGGACTACTCTTCATGCTGCTCATCTTCCTGGAGTTTTAGCAAAAAATAGAAAACAGGTAATGGAAAAAATCATCTTTCATGTCATTTTCTTACTATGAGATCAGACCCTCAGGAAACTGTAAAATAGTCACATAGCTGAGTTTCCAAAACACCTGCCAGAGTCCATGAACAAGCTAAAGTGCTTCAACACTTCATCATTAAAAAAAAATCAACTATTTAAATGTACAGACTGGATCTCCAAAGCAATCCACCAACTGTCTAAGTTAATCAACAAAAATCTGTCCACAAGACATGTAAGTCTTTGACACTTACACAAGACTTAGTATACTTAGCAGCATTTAGTCATGTTAGATAGTGACCTTTTCAGCATGTGACAGTCAACACTAAAATATAAAAGTCCTTGTAAATTTTTCTTCCTTAACAGATAATATTTTATTTGACTGAGGTGACAGGTGGTTATAGTAACTTACATCCAGTTATTAATCCCTAAGCTGTGTAAAAACTTAATGACTTGCAAAAATCCAAACCAAAACAAACAAAACAGAAGCRATTCTTTTGTTCATGCCTTTCTAAAAATTTAATTTGTTTCTGTAAGAGTCCACTTTACTCTCTTCCATTAATCTCTGTTTATCTTGGTAGATGCGTGAATGGTATGGTCCCTCATTTTCAACTAGAGACAATGTAGATTTTTAGTCATTTTCTATACCAGAAATRATTATATGGATTTTAAGCTCTGAAAATAATTAAGACTATCTGACAGAACTATTGAATAAAACTAATATATGTATATGAGTATACTAATAGCTTCAAGCAACAGAGATGTATTACCTTTACAGGTTTAGTGATTTTTAAATTGGCCTTCTGACAGATGATTAACCAAGGGGCACATGTGGCGTTTAAGACATATTTTTCAGTAATAAGAATAATTCATATGTTGCCACTAGGTATTATCAGTATTTTAGTCTGTGTTTCATGGAGATGCCCATCTGAAAAATGCCAAGATACAAGTTTTATCTTCTGTATTTTTTTTACATTAACTTGTTTTAGAAGATTGTTCAACAATGCAGGTATTAAGAGTATTGTTTCTTTCTTAAAACAATGTGTGCACTCATTCCTGGCCCTTCTGATGCTAAATATTAAATGTCATCATTTACCATAACAAAAACTGCATGTCCCTGAAATATAAAGACTTTTTAAACAAAGATCGTCTTTCTGTCTATAAATATTTAAAGTGCACAGGAAAGATGTCAGGCTATGCGTGTCCATTCATACTGATGTCAGTAGAAACATTGAACAGCAATGCAACCTTCCCTCCATACACAGTTTGCACTACAATGCCGCAGAGAAAAGGATACTTTTAAGAGTTATAGCAATTACTTTTTAAAGTGAACTGAGCGCAGGAAGGTTGGTAAAAGCAGAAGAGGGAGTCTATTGCAGAAGGAGAGGACTGACCAGGGACAGACCCTTAGAAATCACTGCCACTTCCCTTCTGGCCTCTTCCTCTCTTAAAATCCTGCACAAAACTATATGAGTTATCATGATGATGTGGGCATACAGTAGGTATTACATTAGTTCCCTTTAGCTAGGAAGCTGGAAATTATCTGACTCAGGACAGCTGCCTTGATGCCTTGACTGCTTGGACTTACGTTCCATGATCAGGCAGAAAGCTGCAAAAGAAAATGAGACTCAGTAACTCTCACTAGTGCAAGGGGATGTCAGCAGCGTATAAGGGATGTGCACAGATGATGCTTTTACAGCATTGACTGTCTCAGGCTTGACCAAAAGCTGCTAATCTCAATATATCTCTTTTCCTTGACTTTAGATGAACTTTAGATCAGGCCCTTTGAGATCAGATGTAAACTAACAATATTGCAGTGCCAAGACTGTGTAAGGTCAATAGAGAAATATGAGCAAATTTGTCATTATAATATTCAGGAGTTTGTAAACTCATTAACATTTGCAGAGAATATGCTGTTTACCTGTGACCTATAAATTCGGGAAAGCTCGGGAGAATTGCTACTCTGAGAAATGTTGGTAGCAAAGATATTTTAGGGGAAGTATGATGAAACCAAGTGACATGGTTTAATTGAAGTTGCCACTGTTATAAAAGCTTCCTGGGATGCAAATGACAAGTCACTGTGCATATAAACAATTACAGAGCACGCACAGAGTGAGGTTGTGCTTTATGAAATTATACAGGAAAGTGGGAGCTGGCTAGGTTAGCAAGATATTGCCCACATATTATAACACATTTCATACAGTAGGGACCATTTATAGCAATAAGAGGATGGATGATACTAATGTCCYCAATTCCAATTACGGTAAATGAGCTTTCAAATCTGAAAATATTGAGGGTAAAAATATAAAAATTATGGATTAGATCAGAAATATCAACTGCACAAAAGGATCATATGTACACGCTGGAAAGAATACTGGAGGAAAGATGCAAGATAGAACAAGTGTTAAGAGATTTAACTACTGGATAGAAAACTCAGAATCTCTAGCTGTGGCAGAAGGTGTTGGAGAGTCAGCAGCCGTTGTATCATAAGATAGAGACTGTATGTAATGCTCATAATCTTTGGTGCATGAAAAGACCATTTCAATTAAGAAATAAAAAGTCCTATGGTTTTGCTGATATATTGAAAATCAGATAATCCAAAAATAAATTTAGAAAAACTAAAGATCACTGCTAGCTTTTGTTGAGTCATAAATCTCTAGCACTGAATATGTAATATTTAGAATTCATTGTCATTAAGAACTGGTCTTAACTAAAGGAAAAGCTGAAAAAGTCGTTAGAATTTCTATGATTCACATGCTTGTCCTATATTCTATTCAGTCATAAGGCGCTTCAGAGCAGCCCCAAGGCCATGCCAGCCTTCATGGGTCCTAGCAACTTGACACACTACCTGCTCCTGCAGGGGACTGCATAGCTCCTGCGGGGACTATATGTCAGTGATGCCCTGTTCTTCCTTGTCGAAGGGCTGCAATCCCCGGTGCTGGCTACAGCACTTAAAAGGGAGAGTGGACTTCTCGCTGCCTAAGGGAACTGCTGGGCAACTACACTAACAGCCTGACCCTTGCTCTCAACCCAAATCATGCAAATGGGCAGCAATGGGCCTGACAAATCCGTAGTTTGTATAAAATCCATTATAAAAACTAGTCCACCTCCTGGCCAAGACAAGCTAAAATATTACGGGTCAAAGTAAGACTGATGGTTTTCTTCTGGATGTTGGCACTTGTATACCTAACTGTGAGAGCGACACATGACTATAGTTAGATATGAAAGTTATATCAACATGGCTTTTGAAGTATTTATGAATGCAAAAGCTAGAAGTAAATTATACAAGGTACCCTGGATTAATGTACGATTTGTGCTGTACTAAACTAGTAGGTTTGTACTGCTTGTTTCTAGTAAACAACATTTACTATAGAAGAACTACCAGATTTTAGGAATCATTTCAACATCTTTTTAAAAATAAATAGAGCTCTAATTAACAACTGAAACCTCTCAAGCATCCTTTTACTTTCAAGAATCATAGTATTAATAWGTGATAGCAGGTTGGAAAATACTGTTAGGAGAGGATCAAAGTTTGGAATATTAGATTAGATCTCAGTATGATTTGTCAAAAGGCAAAAGGCATGTGAGTTGATTAGTAATGCACAGATATTTAGGAAATTAACTGATGTTCTGAATATACCTGAAGTTCTGAAGCAATACCATATATGTGACAGGAATTTATTTGTGTGCATATCAAAACAACTTTGAAAATGTAGTCCTGTCTCTTCTTATTCAGCCTTCGGCTTAACTGCTGAAACTTAAATGTGCAACTAGGGGAGGGGAGAAACAGGAATTTCCAATGTAGACWTTTGTCCAGCAGAAACTAGATGGAGCTGCCAGCTTGTTACACATGGACCACTGAAAACCAAGCAAACACTGCTCTCCATTCCTGCACATTTGCAGTTTCTTTTGGTTCCCTCTTATAGTTACTTATCCTGTTAGCTTAAGGAAAAAGCTAATTGCTTTCCCAAGGAAGTAAAATCTTCAGTGTACACTGTTTCCATTAGTATTCTTTTTCTCCTTTTACCTGCTCTCAGTTAGGGTTTAACAGAACGCTCAGGATTATAAGCATAGTTTTCACTGTTGGTTCATATTAATATATGATACTACAGCAAGTAAAGAAAAAATGAAACAAACATTTTTTTCTCCAAAATGTGTCACCAAAATACAGCCTTAAATACAGAATGATATCAGCAGTTTGGTTTCACAGTTCGCATCCTGTTTAGAGGAACTGCTGGTTAAAATTATAGGACTTGTGTTTTACAGGAGATCTGTATAGATCATGGATCTGCAGAACCTCATCTCCTCTTGAAAAGCTATGAATCCACACAGTCTGCACAGCTGCCCTGCGCTCTGCAAGCCTTAGCTCAGAGGTGTTTGGAGGTGGAGGCTGGCCAATGTGGGCATATTGCTCGGGGTTATGCCCATTCGCTTTTTCCTTTTCTTCTCCTCTGTGAGGGAACGTAGATGCCGCAGAGATTGCTTTAGCCCTAAGCATATTTTAACACGAGTGGGCAGGAATAGAGAACAGGGGCACACCGTCTTAGCAAATAGCCAGCTTACCCTGTCAGCCTGACACAGAATTAGATTCCCCAAGCAATGTTTCCACCTAAAATTCAGTCACTCAATAAAGCTAACATGCTTCTGCTTAAACGACCTTTATTTTTGTTTCTTAAGACCAACTGTGTTCATAAATTAAACATTTGAAAATAAACAGCCTCACCTCTGTTTTTAGCAAGTCTGTCTGTTTAAGCAAGCAGGTTGCTGATGCCGTTAATAACACTGGGAAACTAGTTTCTTTCATGAATATTTAACACTCGAAGGACTGTAATCTAGMAACAGGCAGTTTAGGCTGCAAACTTACAGACCAGTCACTGTTATACTCACTGTGGCCCTATTTAAACCAGGGAAACAGATGTGAAAAGCTCCATATTCTATTTAATTGCCATACAGTCCATTAAGGCTTTAGTTTTTTTCATTACAGTATGTTTTTATCAATATCTGTTTCCATTTCAATAGAAGGAACTTTTTCTTAAAGTCCAATTGTATATTTGAATTTTGAGCCATCATTGCTAACTAAGCTAATTTCTTTAGTGAATTGCATACAATTTAATTAATTAGCTTGGATAGTCATTTTACACTTTTAAATATTTCAATATTCTTATTCAAACCATTATAGCTATAAGAAAATCTCTAGTTCTCCCATTTGTTCTCCAGAAATGAGCTGCTAATTAGTACCAATTCTTAACCTTTTCGTGGTGTTTATTTTAATAACTGTTAACTTGGAGTAGCAAGGAAACTGAAAAGTGTTCTCTACTCAAAAACTAAACTGCTGGCAGACTGCCAGGGTGTTTGTGACCTCTATAAATCCTTAAGGTTTTGATCTGCATTTGCTTGTTCCCAGTTCTGTGTTGTTTCTGTTTTTAAATTATATCTTAGAGTACTCAAGATATGTAATAATGTTAATCAAAGTGACATAATAGATTATTACAAGCATTCTTGGATTATGTGATGTCTTGATTCTGTAAATGATAGATTATAGTATTATATTTCTGGAATTATTATAGTATTGTGCTGATACAAATTATACTGTCTCCTCTTCTCAGGCATATTTATTTAAAACAGCGGATTCAATTCAAAGACTGTCAAAGACAATGAAAGACAATACCTGACCTTGTACTGGTTTTGTATCAGGATCAATATGCTAGTGTAACTTTCATATTATTTTGTACTAATTCCTCAGATCTGAAGATACAAGTTTCTTGATCTTTCTGTGTATGTAGAGTTAATTGCTATCGTAATTATAAGACATTGTAAATGATGGGTGAAAAGATCACTGTGCTGCTGCTGCAGCACATTTGTTTGTTTGGCAATATGCAATGATGAGTTAGTTCAGGTAATAGTGTGACAATAGGAATGCATAATATTAGGAAATGCACCTCTCCAAAGGCATTTTTTGTTGGTTCATATAACGATGTATTGATAACTGAACAGGTTCTTTCCTCACTAATGCTTAAAGGGGATAGGAAAACGAGGACTGCTTAAACAGCTGAGGAAAACAATGATTTTTGTTAATCTCTGGTTACCATTCTGATTCATTGTAAATGATTATGCTGATAATACATATTATATACATTACCTATCACGTGGCATACATATTATATGGCGTGCATATATATGGCATACATATGTTAAAATATGTCTACATGAGTTATGTGCTGTGTATATTGTGGCAGTTTATGTRTACTTAGTAAGTACATGAGGGGCCTAAATTCAGAGACTTAAAAGGGAGACGAGGAATATCGTATTCAATCATAGAATGAATACAGAGAGCAATATCTTGAGGTTATAAGAATGCTAAAACATGTAAGGAAACACAATTATTCATTTATAAAATATTTGTTATTTTCAGGCCAATTTCAAGCTTTTTAAAAATCCATAAAGCTTACTCAGCTATAGATGGCGTTGAAACTCAGACAAATGTATACTGTCTATTCCTGTACCACCTTTATAGATCTTCATGCTGCAATGACTTTTTAGCAGTGAATTATTTTTTTTTGCATTCATTTCTAAGTGTTTCCATTGACTTTTCTTTTAATTAATGGTGAGTTTTAAGGATATTTGACTTCTCTGATAAGTTACAAAGCCTGAGATAAATGTACATATTAGAGATCACTTCCAGAAATTAGTGTCAGGTATTAGGTATTTCATTTCATCTCTTCTGGCAGATTTTCTTCTAGAATGCTTGCCTTGTCACTGACTATGGCATATCTTCATTACAGCTGTCAGGCACAGAAAAGCAGAATCACAAATATGAAGGAAAGAAGAGATTTGATGGGAGAGGAAGAGATCAAGAGAGACAGAGGCAGAGACTGAGATGAGACAATGGTATCATCCAAAAGATTCTCCTAAGGATGGGGAGAGAGAAGCTTTGCCTGGCCTGCTTTTGAGCCACAGACAGGTAAATCATTGAATTATTATTACCATTGTTGTAAATTGAATTTGCTTTTCAGGCTTATTTTTGCCTGCTCTCTTTCTGATATTATATATCCATGATATTATATATCCATTAAAGAAAAGATAAAGGATGGTTGTTGTCCAAACATTTACGAGTGACTTGAACTGATACACTGCTGAATGGTTAGCGCAGATAAATTTCCCTTGGGAGTAATGACTCTTCTGCAGACACCGTTCTGAAGGTTCAGCCAGCTGCATAGGCAGCTCTGGACGTTACACACTACCCAATTCTGAAATTGTAATTGCTTTCTCCAAAACAAACAAACAAAAAAAATCTCTGGAGCAATTTAAGTTGAATCCACCTTAACATTCTCCATGTGATTTCTGACAACTTCCTTGTGAAGTATGACTCTCATTGTCATCATTTATGAAGTTTTGCCTGCAAGTTCCTTTTGACATTTTTTTCTCATCACATAGGTTCAATACAGCCACTCTGAAGAAATTAGATTTTTGTGCAGCTTCTCTTTATGTTGGGGGTATTCTGATCCTCATTTGTGAATTGGATTCTGACAGGCTGGCTGCCTGGCAATTGTAGATTGTAGTTTCCCAAACCTAGTTTGCTCTTACCAGTAGTAATAACAGTGGATAAAACTTCAGACAGCTGTGGCAGCAGCAGTATTTGTTCTCCAAGTGTAGATGTCTAACCATAAATACGATAATGCCAAAAAATTGTATTGCTGGAACAGTTCCAGCTCTGCACTGGCTTTTGCAACACCTTCCTACAACRCGGAACACAAAGATATTCCAGTGCTCAGACTCAGGCACTCTGCTTGCATGCAGTCAGACTGACACAGACTCAGACTGGCTTCATGTGGAACTAGCAGCAGCCTTAGGCCCTCACCATTTTTCGTATGTAGCAGGTGTCAGGGACCGTTTCAATGCAAGAGGAGGGTTATGCCTATTCTAGCCCTGTATACTATCTGAAAACATTCCTTGCCTCATTCAGATGGGAGCTGGTGAAAAGGATAGAGTTAGGAGCTACAACAGACATCGGATCCACAAGACAGAGCAAGCAGTCTTCATACCATTTTCAGTTATTTCACACTGGTCACATCTAGTGGGTTCTGTTGCTGTAAATTACTATGAGACTATTTTAAAAGGATTGTTCAGATAGCAGAGTATTGAACATGACATACTGGCTGCCAGAATTCACTCATGTCTCTGATGTCGGAATAYGACATACATACGTTCTAGTTCTAATTTACTTGGGTGATAGTCAAGATAAAATTATTCCTCTTTGTAATTTCTACAAATTATTCCTGCTGAAAAGACTTTTCAGCAACTATAGAAGAGTATATCAAAGTTAATAGATCATGCTCACCAGCACTGATCTCAAACTCTATATAGGCTGTAAGTGGGGAAAGTAAATCTCAATGCTAAATACATAGATTTTACACAAGGAAATGTGCACGTAGGACTTCTGCCTCTGCAGTCTGCTAGTTAGCCTCAGATAGCCTAACACTGATGGCTTTCTTTCCTTGAAGCTGTGCAGTATCTTCTCTCCCAACAGTGTTGCAAGCCATAAAGGAGGATTAGGGCTGCTTTTGAACAGCATTAACTATTGTGTGCATTTTCAACTTGCAAATTTCTAGCATGCTGTTAATATCATGCAATGCATAAATAAGAATAATTAGCAATTAATAAATCATTTGCTGAGTTTTGAGCTTGTATTTTGTTTTATGATAGATCTGCTGGTCTTCTGACGTACCCCCACTCCCTTCAGACTTGCCTATACAATCAATTTAGAGGTTACAAACCTGGCATAATCGTTATAGAAAAATGTGATCCCTGGGGGAGGGGATATGTTATAGATTCTTCTATACTTCTTCTCTTGTTTTCCTGGCATTCCCAATCTTTGATGACTAGATCTCCCTATTTGAAGATTAGAGATGTTCAGAGCAGCATCTCAATACTCGTTTGATTTACAGAGACAAATTTTGTGCTAACAATGTCCTGTAGTATTTTATTATCAGTAACAGTAAATAGAAATACATGTAGATAAATAGGGGACACTAGATTTACTGCTCGTAAAAAAGTCAGGTTCTGTCATCACAGTACCAACAGCAGTATCAAAACTAAATTTGATTGACTGGGGGTTCCTAAGCCTGGTTTGCTAAGAGAACAAGGCTAAAGTAATGTTTTTTGTCTGTCCCTCTACTSCCTCTAACAACTTTTAAATCATACATCAATTTTGGTGTTATTGAGATCTCAAAGATAAGATGTTTTTACAGCTGTTAGGAAAACCAATAGCTGAGTGAAGACAAAAGGCTGAAGTACAAACTCTATAGTTCTTTCTTTGGTTTGTTCTGTTGGSTGATCAATCAGCATATGTATACTAGAATAGACTACTCTGAAAAAGCAGAGCAGGTTACTCTTTGTCCAGACAATAATCAAGAAATGCAAGAGGAACCTTATGGTTTATGGGTTAATGAGATGAAGAGGGGCTAGATTGCAGAGGCACAAACCTTCTTACTCCTGAAGAACAGAAATGAGAGGGGATGAGAAGAAGAGGCAAAAGCTATTATTCCAGTGGATAATTTCAGTGAAATAAAACACTAAGTCACAGAGACCAGGTTTTCAGGGACTACTCGTCTTCCTAGCTAAAAAATGTTTGGGTGATTTTGATGATTTTAAAATATGAAAATCTTTTTCTATGTATAGGACAGATAGGTGATTCACACTTCCCAGAATAACTCTAGCTGTGTCTTTGATTACAGTGCTAATCTTCATCCATTTCTGTGTATCTATAGAAATTGTGGAAAGATGCCACCTGTGGAATAGGAAGTGGCTGTCTAGTAAATATTTCAAATCTGTTTTTTTACAAGTAAATGTTAATGCTTCTAAAATGCAAGACTATCACAAAACAAGGTCATCATATTGTAAAGTATCATTTGCATGTACTTGAAAAGAACCCTGTAGCATTACTGGGTTTTTTTCCTTATTTTAATTTGGTTCCTCTGTGAGGAAATAGGTCTAATTTATTTGTACAGAGTTATTTATATTGCTTTATAAAAGGTGTAGAATCACAGCAGAAAAAGGAAGTATATAACATAAAACCACAGGAGAGCCACACTTGAGTTAGTTAATTCTTAGATGGCTGCCTGGAATTATTAAAATAATGAACAAGTCAGAGAAAGAGCCACGATAATAAATATATATATATATTTTATATACATATCCACTATAGTATATATTTTTTAATTCAATATGGTTTTACTTTAAATATGCCTCAAGATCCGGAAGTTTCTGGCAGTTGTCACTGTTTTCACCACAAATTTTTACTAAAGCTTAGTTCTTGGACTCTCTATCATCACAATCATACCTTCAGACAACTAAGGAATAGTATGCTGGGCTCCAAAAGTAAAAATTTTAGTTTTCTGGTTTTGATGCAAGAACTAGCAGACACAAGATAAACTACAGAGTAAGGAAGTTTTTATTCTAAGTGAATTTTGCTCATTATAACTCTTAAAGAGATACTTATTTTAAGTTAAACTTCTATGCAAAAACCTTTTACAAATGTTTTATTCCACAGAGTATATGCTGATTTTTTTCCCTGATTTTCTATGGCTGCTTGCAAATCTTTGCTGAAGCCAATTTATTCCCAATTCCTATTCATAGACCTCTTTCAAGTGCTTTGGAACAGCAAGGAGAAAAACCAAGAGCCTAAGAAAAATAAAGTGTTAAAATAATGGAAAAGAAGTAATCAATTACAAAAGTAAATGATTTTACAAAAAAAAAAAAAAAAAAAGCTTTCAGGATTTTAATTAACTAAATAAATTGTTCAGTGCTAATTTAGCTACAGTGACTATGATTAGAAACTTAAAACTATTCTAATTGAAATGGTGGTCATGTTTGGTTTTGACAAGAGATAAGGAATGTTTCCTCAGTGTACCACTTGCTGTTCAGAAATTAACTTGAAACTTTAAAAGAAATCTGGATCAATTCAGGAGAAATGTGATTCTCTAACCCTGCAGCTTTGGAAAGAAAGAGAAATATTTTAATCCATTATTAAAAATCCCTAAATTACGCCTTAGAGTAGAATTAGTAACTTGCTGAAGCAGAGCAAAGCTTTTAGGAAATAATCACACTGCTGATTCTCTGTCCTGCCCTGAGCAGGAATTGCTCTGCAGATTGCACAGCAGAAAGAGAGGCCTTTTACTCCTTCCAGATTTCAGATATATAAAAGTATGAGCAAAAATACATAAACTGCCAGTGGCTTCCTCAGTTTAACTCCTGGATGAGACTAAGGCTGAAAGTACTACTTCTTCTACTGTTTACGAAATTACTACTGGTAGGCACCATTCTTTTTAACGTGGGGATGCACAGGAATTCATTCAGTAACACATTTCAGAATGATAGAGGCATATTGTTTTACATAGGCCAAATCTACTTGGCCAGACAAGCAGACAACCCAGTCTGTTCTTTGCCAACTACACCCTCCCAGACATGTGACTAGGATCCCTCCATACCTGGAAAAGCTTCAGAGGAACAAACCCCCGCAGCCCCCCCGTGCTCAATTCTCTACTCACGTAGCGTTCCAGAGACATTTTCAACCATTGACGTAAGTGAAAGCTGCCACCTGCAATTCTAACTTGCGCCAGGGTTCAGTGGTTGAGAATTTAGTATCTACAAAAACTGCCGAGAGGCCCTTTTTGCATACTGGGGGTGACAGCAGTTGTTCAACTACAGCAGCTGTGCTGCCAAAGGGAATGAACGTGGAAGAACAGCATGAAAGGTTCCCTTTCTCATGTGTGCCAAGGGCATGGACATTTTCCTCATTTGCAGACTCCTAAACTTGTCTACAGTTAAAACACAAATGGAAAGAAACTCTAGCTGAAAACCACTTTTAGCCTCCTGGCTTCTCAAAACACTTCTCAGAGGGGTTAATTTGGTAAATTATTTGGTAGTTTTAACTTATATTACTCTTGGCAATGAACATGCATCTTTCCTTCTCCAACATTAGAGTCTTCAAGATGTATGAAGATTTTTTTGAAGCCATAAAATAAACTTCCTGCATAGCTCTTTATTTTCCTCCTTATTCAAGTCTAATAACAAAACATGAATTCCCCTCAACAAGATATATATGAGGTTCTGAGTGAGTTGTAGTGCCACTGGGTGAAAACCCTGATCCAGTAAAGACAGTGAATGCTTTAGGTGACTTTTGTCTGATCCAAATTTCATCTAGTTAGCTTAAGCTGCCATKATTGTAAGCACTGTCAAAATCCTTCTGTTGTTGCAAGTCTCACAAACTTTGCCAAGCCCCATCTCTGAACTGTATCCACAACCAATTTGTGATTTATGGCTGAAAATACTTAATCTTCAATGGCCAGTTGATAATATGAAATGATACTACACATTCGCAATATTTGTGATGTTGTTTCATGTGTTGTCCAGAATGACCCACCACAGACTTTATAAAAGAGCAAAAACTAGCACCATCAGATACAAATTCTTGTCACTGAGGAGGATAAACTTGTTACAGGCAGCAGAAGAGACAGTATGACTAACACAATGTTAGTCCACACGTGTGGAGAATATGTTAGGAGAAAACAATGAGGCAGTTTGAAAGGAATAAGGATTGATCAGATTAGCCTTGAAAGAGCAACTGTCTACATGGAAAAGCTGCTTTCTTCTACACAAGAAAAACTGTTTGTTCCTGGCTAATACTATAAAGTGTAAAATGTGAACACAGTAAGAGTTCATGGGAAAAAACACATTTTCTGTGTTTGAGACGCTTGGTTTATTGTGGACGCTTCTAGTTAAACAAAGTATTGCTAATCACAATAAGGTGTCCAAATTTTACTATGCATGCTCTYTTTCTTCTGTTTATGCTTGTATGTTTGTGTGTGTATGTGTATAGATAATCATAGGTTGTGCACTCCCTTTAATTTGTAACGAGTTGATGGTAAAATGCAATTGTATTATTTTGCATTATTTTATACATTTTTTGCAAGTCAGAAACACGGTTATAGCGTTAAGCTGTTTTTTCTTTCAGATACTGTAAAACAGGTGCATGGAAGTATGTTTCTTAAATGTATGAGTTAAAAACAAAACTATTTTACTGAAGGATTTTAGAAAGCTATTTAAATGTGGTAACTAAAAATTAAGGATGAAATTTAATAGTACACCTAAGAACAGATTAAAATCCATATTGTAATCATCTCTGAATGGCCATTACTGTAGCTTTGTGTCGCAGTTTTAGAGTTTTTTTCAACTATTGTTTCTATTATCAAAATCAACAACAAAGCCATTTCACAAATATTTAACACTTTCAGTTCCCTTCCTACTTTTATTTTATGATAATAAAACTGGAGTCAGAGCTGGTGTGTGCATTTCAAGGGAAGTTACGATATAAAGCAGAGAACATAGAACAAAACTACTAYAAATCATTTATGATTGAAATTGTAGATTGAAATTTGTGAAAATATTATCTCTCACTGAATAGCTTATCACAATGGCCTAGCAATACTAGGATGTGTATTCATAAGCATTTTAATGTATGCAGCCCACCTCTTCTACTTCATTTTGTACCCACTGTACCGATTCTGGTTGGAAAAGTCAGTATGACTGGATTGCAAAATGAAGAGGGAAGTAATTTTATGGAATGTTAAATTTCTGATGACAGTATTATAAATCTTAAAATAGTTTAAATAGTGTAAAAGTTTCACACAAACAGATTGATCAAAAATATGTAGATTTAGCTGTGGATAAACTGATTTGCCAAAGTTTATGCTTGGGCTTATATAGCCTGCATAGGTTTCTTGCACAGACAGAAACTGATGTATTAATGAATTTATGTTTTTATCATTTGTTATAAATCTGTGATTTTTGAGACAAAATATGAAGGTGGGAGTTAATGGATATAGAAAGATGATTAAGCTGTAAGTCAACAGTTAAAATGATAGTATTTTGGCATGGAAGAGGCAAGTGCAGTTTGTCTATGTGATGCTGTTGGCAAACCAACAGTGAAAGCAAAAGGTACTTTCTGTTTGCCTTTCAAGGAGGTTACTCATGCCACAATTAAAAAAATGGTGTCTCAACCTTTTCATTGTAAGGAGCCCAAATCTGGCAGAATACAGGTGTAGAAAAGATTGATTTTTTTCCAGATATGGTTCCTATTGCTTTGTTGTATTGTTTTCTATACATTTGTGAAGTCAATTTCTGATGTCAAGTATCCCAAAGGCATGAAAGATCACAATAGCCATGAGGCATTGATGATGGATCTTCCTGACAGCTGTGGTAAATAGTGGAAATATTTTGCACTGGAAAATATTCAACATTAAGAATACTATTAATCAATGTACCCAAACAACCACAGAATACAACATTTGGTATTAAATAGTGGTAGTATGTAATGGGAATAGTGCCTCATTAAGAAAATTTTAAAAGTAAAGCTTACACTGTAAAGTGCCAAAACAGTAGAGGAGGCTTCTTTTAAACATTGCCTTTGTTTTCGGGTTACTATCTGATGATGGGACACATCCAATACTTGGTAAGAAACAGCTGCAGGACTAAACCCATATTAAATAATTAGGCTAATAGTATGAAAGTAGAAGTGGAATAACAAAGGAAACGGATAACTATTTTCCAAAGTCAAACTACAATGAAATACAGAACATTTTGTAGATACTAAGTACATCCCTGTCTTATTGAGCAACATTTCAAAGCACTATAATCTGCACCCCAATGACAGCAAAATGAGTCTCACCCTTTATGACGTCCTTTACAAGTTTGCTGTTTGTGACTCAAAGCTTCCTATATCATATTCTGTTACTGCAATACTCTCATCACTTATGACAACTTGTTTCGTTAAGTAGTCATTCATCCTTTTAAACTGCGTTATAAAGGGTAAAAAGATATTGTAAGTGTAAAAACATATTCTAAATAAGTTTTATTAACATAATGTTAATTATTGCCCCTAAAGGATGATTTTAGTGATTAACTTTATTTTTCTCAAATACAATTTACATTGCTGATTATTGTTATTAATATGTCAGATTTATCTGAATTAAAAGCTGAGTAGAAGTAAATGACAGGATGCCAAATAATAATCTAATATAAACATTCTTATTGCATGATAAATGAAGCAAGATAGAGCAAAAAGCTAAATCCTAATGGAAATGGTTATACAGAGAAGAATTCCTGAAGACCTACCCATTGTGGTTCAGAATAAAGATCCACTAAACACAGGAACAACTTTAAGTTCACAGCCTTATTTGATTACAGACTCAGGATGCAATTCCACAGCCCTGCTTCATACAAAATTTTTGACTTCGCTGTTTGTCTTAGCTTATTTTTTCATTTGCCAGGTTAAATCAACAGGATGATTCTAAAGGCGTGGGATTAATCAGATGCTAAGAGATTTGCTGGAGTTCTGACATATTACAGTAGGTGAGATTGTTGAAGTTGTTAATGAAAAGCTATTGTGTATATTAAATATTAACATTTTCAAATTCATCCAATATATATGATGCTTTTTTGAACTGAATTAATGAAATGTGCTACAATCAAAGCTTAACAAAATATTTCATTTTTTTCACTATTTTATCTTTCCTAAATAAAATCAGAAGCTGTCATTCTCAGGTTGTAATTAACTTCCTTGAAAATACTCATTGATTTTTCAAAAAGGTTCATAACATCTTCTCATAAATCAGCATCATGTATCTGAATTAAAATCTGAATGTAAATTAGTAACATTTTCTATTAATGATTGTGAGGCTAAACGCACATTCAGAACTAATTAAACATCGTTGTCTTACAGTGACTGACTGAGTTGCAAGTGAAATGGATCTTCAGACTGTAAGTTTATATACAAAATTTTGTTTCCAGCGTGGAAAGTTTGGAGCTCTAGTATTCATTGCTATAGTTGTAATTATATTAACAAAAAAGCCATCACCAATTTGCTAGTGCTTTGAAGTTTTACTCAATGATATAATTTAAGTTGAAGTCAGTATCTATAAATTAATTTACAGTGGTTTAGGAAGTGGTCTCAAAATAGTTTTGACAATGCAGCTTGCAGCTTTTAACTTCAATCAGAAATTACACTAAAAATACGGTATTTCTTTTGACAAGAAAGATGATGATAGTGATGTAGGCTTTTTCTTGGATGATTAGTTTAGTAAAGTGTATAATTTAAAAATTGATTTTGTCCTCTTTACGGTACATTACAATCAAAATATAATAAGCACCTCTCTCCCTGTTAATTTAACACTACTAGCTTTTACCTCAGGAATTACCTAAAGTATCCAAATTTTTGGAATGGTGTTAAGCTTCTTCCTGGATAGATCATAGAGACACCAATAAAATGAGGTTTGCATATTGTCAGTGAAAACTAAAGCTTTAAATGAAAACAAATTTCCACTACTTACTGACCACAGTCCCTTCTCTGTCACAGCACTGCAGTTTCTTGTGAGAGAAGTACATCCTCCAGTTAAGCTAGCCATTTTATTCTCTGTCATTCTTTGCTGTCTCAAAGCWCTCCATCAGCATACTTCTCTTCTCTTTCTGTCACTGTGTTAAAACTTTCTTTTTCTTGGCTGAAAACTTATTAGTGTTCTCCATCCTTTCACACATCAAACGTGGCTGGAGCCTTGTCTATAAAGGTCAGCTTCTCTGACTGTACTTACCTCTAAGAAAAGAAGCTGAGCAGCCAGTTAAAGTTTATAGAGGATACGGTCCAGTTCCTCTGGGCTAGACCTCTGCACATAGCCAGGCCCCAAAAAACATTCTACTGTAATCAAGCAGGCTGGATACTAATGAAGCCACGCATACAATGCTCAGTTCTTTGGACTTCCTGTCCTCTTTTCTGATGAACAATATTGTCTAGATCAGTGAAAGTATAATATTACAGTAATATCTGCACATTCTCTATGCCTACATCTTCATTATTATGCAATTAATTGGCTAATCATTATTATGTAAATATAATAGTAATAAGTTAGTAATAAATTATGTGAATAAATTGGTTACAGGTTTTATACACTTTAAGAGCCTTGCATTTCAAAGAGAAATACTCCTCTCTTAAATTAAGCTTCTTAATGAAACCTGTGTGTTTGTTTCCAAAGAGTAACAGTAAGAATTATGCTTAGGCAATGAGATACAATGAATCATCTGATATAAACACTTTTATGTATGTTAAATACAAAAATAATTAGTTTGGCAAAGAGCAGTATATTCAACAACAATGACAAAAAGCATATTCACTAGGGATAAAAGAGACTGCAAAAAATTCTTGCAAATTCTAACTGTATTTTCACAATGTCAGACTAGTGACAGTTTCTCTCACTGGAAAACAGAAGTTAAGCTCTTATTTACAGCAATGGGGAAAAGAGCAGGAATACACAGCACAGAATGTGTATTCTAATGTGCAAAAACTCCCCAAAGTACCCTGCTATTTAAATGCTTCTTTTCTCAACACAGAASTAATCAAAGTTAACTTATCATAAGGCACCATTTACAGAAATGTCTTAGCTTTATTTTCAGAGCAGTTGTAGCCGGGAAGTATCCAGGACAACTGACAATCAAATACAGAAACAATCATATTATTCCCTTGCACACTTTTAAGAACAGAAAAAAATCATTTTAATCACAGGTGCTACAAACGATTGGCTAGGATTAAAACTGACAATTTGTTATAGTGCAACAGAAGGAGTCCTGCACTGATGTGTTTGCAATTCCCTTCTCTTTTGTACATTAAATTAAAAAGAAAGAACTAGTACATATATACATACATGTCTAACTTAAAAGCCAATATTTTTCCTTTTAAAATCTTTGTAATATACAATTTGCTTCCCTTTAAAGTCACCTTTATCTTGGGAGTCTGTAGCTAGCCATAAATACTTTAAATACGAATGCAAGGCCAGTTATTACTAAGGAGACAGTAACTAACTGAGCTTTTAATGATCATTAATAGAAGTGGCAGTGGTTAGTGCTAACATTAATTATTTGTTTCACTGTGCTATCACAGATTATTAGAAATAACAGTAGTAATCACGTTCCAGAAATGAGGATGTAACTAAAAAATCTCCTAACTCACATGGCAGCAATGCTATAATCCTGACAAATGAAATAAATTTCTGACTTGTAACAAAACAAGTAGCAAAAAAAAAAAAAAAAAAAAAAAAAAAAAAAAAAAAAAAAAAAAAAAAAAAAAAAAAAACACCACTTGAATGTTGAATGCTGCTGCTGCTTTCTTAAGATTCATGAAAGTTAAATAGAAATGAACAAAACAAAACCTAAGTTTTGCAGGAAGGTTTGCTTTTGGTGTCATGTTTTTCATATAGCTTCTAAATTCCTGGGCTTTTATTTTATTTTATCTAACATTCTTTGTTATGAAACTTGAACACCATGATTATTGGTAGATAGCTGCTTGTTTACCATGTGTATGAATGAAAAAAAAATGGAAAATTTTTTTTGTAAAGTATTCCTAAGAGAAGCATATTACTGGAAGAAAATTATGGCAAGTAACAACCACAAATTAGCTTTACTAATAAGCATCTAGGCTGTCAGGATTCACATGGGCACAGAAGAAAGTCTGCCTTCTTCCTGATCCACCAAAATGGACATTCTTTCCTGAATATTAGAAAAGAAGGGATGAGAAACTGAGTAAACTACACTTCCGTTGACTGCAAGACGCTGAAAAGAAATCTCCACTTTTGGCCTCCTTTTGGACTGCTACTTTTGGCAAGTAACTGTGCTAACTGCAGGCTACTTAGAAGTCTTTGTTCTTTGGTAACAAACAGTCCTGACACAAAATGCAGTCATTTTCAGTGTCAGAGTATTCCACTTTGACAGAGCTTCCATTTATAAAACACTTCCACTATCAGTTGGCAGCAGCAGCAAARTGACACTTCATGAGGGCAGAAGGACCAAATGAACATTCAAATTAGAACATTTTTAATAACATCTGGCCTTTAATAGTTTGTCTTCTGTATTTTGAAAGACACAATACAAAAAGATACAGAAAGCCTAAGAAATTACTCCTGCCTCATCACATCCACAGACTGATGTGAAAAGTACAATGTCAGTCTAAAGTTTTTTAGTCTCAGTTTGAGAAAGCTAGTAGATAGAAAGTAACAACTTAGAAAAGAGAACTTAAAAAATATATATCAAAGTGTCTGATGATACAATTTTGCACTTTTCATTTTCTCTATATAAGTAAAGATTTGGAATAGATTTTCTATGAAAGCTATAATTCAGAGTCTGGTTTATTTGCGTTTTAAAAAATATCAAAAAAGCCTATCATTTTTCCAACATYAGCAGTAGGTAATGCTGCAGTGTTTCAGAACTCTGCCATAAAGTTTCAAATTGCTAGATATTGGACTTGAAAAACTTTTCCTAATGTATTTTTTATTTATAAAGATTTTTTTCTGCACTATAAATGCACATGCATTCAGCAGACTAATCATTTGTGCTGTACTGGTTAACTTTATAAAGTCATTTAGTCATGTTTTATATGATTTTATGAGAGACTCTAATGGCAAGAAATACAAAAATAATGATCTATTTGTTATGAAATAAATATATGTAGCATCAGCTATGGAACGCCTTGGGTAATTTCACCACTTGAAGGTCTGCATCAAACAACCTAAAATGACTTAATCCAAAAAGCTGATTAAAGACTGAAACTGTTACCATCCTTGCTGCTTACTTCTGAGGTTTCGACCTGTAGCAGGAATGCTTGAACCACATGTGAAGGAGTCTTTGGACTGCCCCTTTTTATTGCCCAAAATATTAAGATAACTCTAAAGTAGCACTAGCGCTTGTATATTGTAAATTGCAGTGGTGCAAGAGATAATTCACATATAATTCTTCTGTCTGTGCCAGAGGGCCAGCTCTTGAGACACAGAGGTGGTACAGATACTTGGGGCCATCTGTAAGTCAACATCCTATGGTACTATTATCCATATCTTTCTTTCTTGATTCTGAAACTGTGCAGCTCCAGTGAGTTGCATACATATGCAATGGTACAGAATCAGGCTTAAATCTGAATTCAAATCCAAGAACTCAATGAGTTTAAAGACCTGCTGTGGTGTGCCTTTTATTATAGTACATGAAGTATTTTAATTTAAATATCTCAGTGTGACAATTATAAAAATATCAAACTACTATCAATGCAGTAAGAATCTGTTTATTTTCTGGATCTTTTCATTACCTAGGATTCTGATTATGTTTAAAATACAGAAGATGCTACAGATTGTACCCTAACTTCTTTACCATTTGGTATCTCCTTTTTGAAAGCATGGTCACAGGAAGATCAGAGGAGAGCAATCAGCAAAGAGCTAATGCACAAAGCAAACATGGAGATGCATTACCTATCCCCATCCTCCCTTTAATCTTTAGAAGATCATGACTTCAGGAGGCTAGACCACCTTTCATTGGGAGAAGACCGTAAGTTTCCCTCAAGAAGTGGTGTGCTTTTGTGCTGTTACAGATGTAATGCTGCAGTAAAACTATGTACTTCCCTCTCTGCAGTGTGGAAGAACTGCACAGGCCCAGGTGGAAGTACTTTGCTGGAGAGCAATGCAGACAGATTAGATGTCACACCACTATATGTGGTATCTGTATTAGAGGGCACAGCTTTTATTCTCTCCCGTTACTTTGTAACCACAAGCATAAGAAATCATGCTCAGCCTCTACCACGAAACAAACATCAAAAGCACATACAGCATAAAAATCTTCTTTCTCTCACTGCTTTTATGCTGTTCTCCCGAAAAAAGGGAGCAGTATAATTTCACAATAACTGCATAGTGCCGTGCAAATTAATTCTTTGTCCAAATATAAACAAATTTTCTGCCTTTTATACTTACAGAAAGATAAAGACCAGTGAGTATACTTAAAATGTTTCAAAATCCAAATGCCACTGCAGTAAAAATATATTTGCAGTAGAATGTTCACTGAAGATCATCAGCACAGAATAAATCCATCCATTGCCTAAGAAATAATCCACACCTTTCTGAATGATGCCTGTTCTTTCATAAATATATTGAACTTGAATTTGTAGACATACCATTATAGATATAATGTGTGTAGGTATGCATATATAAAATATTTATAGATRAATATAAAATATGTAAAATATATATGCAAATTAAAATTACAATGAAACTGTTCATCGTAAGAAGAAAATGTATCTGTATATAAGAAAGATCTATACTGGGGTCTAATTCAAGACTGAGAACTAAGCTCTCTAGTATTTCAGAACCACTGCAGATGTCATCATATTTCCTTTGAAAGTTCAAGACGCACTTTTTCCTTGCCTTCAATAACTTAACATATAACAGAGCAGATACAGAATAAAAATACTATTTAAAAATGCATATAATCATCTTCCTCTAGGRAAAAAAAAGAGAACATGAAAACCACATACCACTTTATGCTCTCCAGAAAAGTATTTAGCTATTATACAAGTGAAGATGATAAAACAGCCTCATTAGACCTCTTTCTTATGAGACTTTATGGCCTTATGAAGCATCTTGTCGTACTGTAAGCTTAGCTATTTGTATTTTGGTACAACAAAACACAGAATAAGTAATAGCTTGATGAGTTGAATGAAAACACCATTTAGAAAGAAACAAWGATATAAAACATGTATTTGTCATCCATAACAATGAATTAGAAATAAGTTCAATAACTGATTAATATCTATTCAAAATGGCTTTTTATTAGCGTTGCACTGTTTGCACTAGGAAATCCTAGCTATTTCTCATTCTTAGATAAAGAATATTTCTAATTTACAAGAACTCATGTACTGCCTAAACTTATTTGATGTTCAGCAATATTTGTTTCGTAATACTCATTGGAGTCCCAGCATTACAAAATATTGACATAGTTATAATGCAACTTACGTAAATTATTTGGAGGCGGTCTTGTCTCCATGTTTTCATAATGTTGCACATGTACTACAATGTTTAGATCTCTTTCCATATGATCTGTTGTACAAGGACCTTGAGGTCGCATAACATCAGCAAGAGCTCTGAGGAATAAACAAAATCAGAATAAATCTGTTGCAAAATCTGTAAGGCATTTGCTATATATTCTAGGGTTTTTTGTTTTGTTTTGTTTTTACTTTGAGACATGGGCCATTGTAATAAGCACTGCAGAAGCGAGTTCTATTCACAGTGAAGTCAGGGACTCAGATCCATAGTGAGACTTTGCACTTAAGGTTCATTTTAAGCAGACAGAATGCTAGCAATAATATACAGAAATGCATGAATTTCTTTAGAGGTCTTAGCTCTATGGGAGCTTTATCTAAGCTTGCTCAGACTTGTGGAGTTCTGCCATTGCATATGCTCAATGACGTGGTTGTCTTATTAAGCCAAGCACCTCAGCACCTAACCCCTCTCTACAACCTTCACAAACTATCTATCCTCTCACCTCAATTACCAGCAGGCCAAAGTAGACTCTCACACGTGCAATTGCACAGAACACCACACAGTGGTCATGGTCATTTTCATTCAGAAAAGTCACCAAAGATGGACGGTCAGCTGCTTTTCACGTAGTAGTCTAGTCAACAAAGCACTCGTCACAATCAGGGATTTAAGCTTTTCCCATCTAAAGGAGCAGTTCAAAAATGTTTCTTCTAACGTATGTAAAAGTGTCCTAGTTCTTAAGATGGAGCAAAGCTGGAGCAAAGCTTGGATGGGAATATTCTTTATCTCTTTGAAGTCAGTTCAGAAACAGGATGAAAGTTTTATGGTAGCAGGGAGGGAGAAAGCAAAAGGAATCCTAACAGTAGGGCAGGCCAACCTGACGCTGGTCATGGCTTCTTCCTGCAGAGAGAGAGGTTCATCCCACTCTTGGATATGTTCTATGGACTGGTTTACTACTCAGTGTCCTGCCTATTTTAATTCCCATTCTCAGGCACATAGGTAAGTATATGCATCTCTATCAACCTTCTGAATCCAGAGCTAGTGACTAGGTTTTAAGCTCTGAAACTCAACATGGCAACATCTATGTCTCCCCATGACGTAGGGCCATGGGCATTTACCTTTGACTTCAGCAGGGGCCASATTAACCCCTAGGTGTATGCGATATAACCAGCTGCTGAACTACTGTGCCATACAAAATAATTGGCCCATCTGGAGAAGGCGGCCTTAAGCAAAGGAAAGATAAGGCATCTGTTATTAACATCTTCAGAGTTCAGTGCAAGTCTTTTCTATTCAGGTCAATGCACCACTGACCATTATTTGCCTCTTTTTTTCTACTGGTTTTAATTTTTAGACCACTTGAGCTATTTTTTAAGGGAATGGATGAATTTTCTGGGCACTATGCCCAGTTGGTTTAATTTTCTGCAAAATTATATACAGTGTCCCAGATACGGCATCAGGGAAGACTGGCTTATAAATTAATAAATAAATAAAAATAAACACATTAACTAGCGAAAGCCGAGGCAAATGCYGTCTAGCTCCTCCACTGTATTTCTGTGACATGATGATTTCTTAATCAAGAAGCAACATACTTTGAAGAGTTACGTAGTAGTTTCGTTTAAGTTACATGTAGATGGACAGGATATACAGGAATTCTGAGCTGGATTTTGCTCTCAAAAAGCAGGAAAATTGCTTTGGATATGTTTCCCTGTGTTTACTGCTAGCATTATGATATTAAAATATTAGTTACAGTTGTGATCAACATGTTACAGAAATACTCTGTTGATACTGTAAAAGGTCAAGAGATAGCAACCAAATGATTAATGGTATCAGAGCAGTGTTCCCATTTGAAGCAATGCTTATACAGCAGAAATAGCAGAGCTGGCCTACATAGCAGAAAAATAAAAATTCAATAGAAGAGATTCACAAAAGTGTATAGAAAATGCTGCAAAAGGAAAGGATTATATTTAAAAACATAGTTTAAAACAAGTTTTATACAAAAGAAATCCCTGATACCAGTATTAATTCCGGAGGCAACTAAGCACATTTCTGCAAAGGGAAGAAATGCAGATAGAAGTTTCTAACTTCAGTCTGGGAGTTAAACCTGAATGATCTCATAATACACAAATTAGTATTTTTCAACTTTGTGAGAGCAGGTTTTTAGAGATACTTTCTTCACTGTCCTTAATCTGATGGTAAATATTGTTCACTGTAGACTTTTACATAACACCCCATATGATGCCAGATTAACTATTGCCTGTCTCTGAAAATGCCAGCTAAGTGCTCTACCATTTTAAAATGGATTTTTCAAAAGGATTTTAAGGTATTAGCTGTCCAACTCCCATTATATAAAGGAAAAAGGAACTTCTCACCATGAAGTTCTATTTTTAATGACACTGCACCTATGTTTATCCTGTGTTAGCAGGAGTTGTACAATCTGTTCGGGGCAGAATATTTCATATAAAAAAGCTTGTCCTTATCTTCCACTGATGTCAGAAAGAGTTAAGAATATGTAGCAGTTCATATCAAAGCACAGAGAAAATGTTGTACCTGCATTTTGTTCTTTTAGGGGTTTGTCCAGGTAATTAAATTGATAAGACTTTTGTGTCCCTGACATGCACATGACAAAGCCCTTAAATAGATGGTTGCTTTGAAAAATTCCATGTAGGCCAACAAACTTCATGTATTTGTCTCACTTGAATATCATCATACAGATTTTGTTCATTATCTGAAAAAATGATTAGGTGGGTCCAACTGGAAAATGATATATGTAAGAGGCCTCTGTCCATACCTGTGCCATATTTAATGATTGTTCCTAAAAATGCAAAGTACAAGATTATCTTCTAATCATGTAGATTACGTGATTACCAATCAGTCTTGATATTGGTATTGATTGCAATATTAAAAAAGTGCAGAACTGTTAGCTATATATGAGATCACAGCCCAGAGCTATCTAGGAAATATCATTAATCTTCAGGATTTCTCTTATTTTTCTCTTTGGATATGTAATACTATTTTCAGATGTTACAAAGCATGTGTAGCCAGGCATTTCATTTATGGTTACGAGCTTGAAGAAGCTCAAACACAGGATATTTCATGAAAGGTCAGTTGTCATACTTTGCCTCCAAATCTGAGTCAAAAACTATAAGGCAAATAATTTCACACATAGGATTCAGCATTTTGGCAAGTCAGACTATTTTTGGTCCCAGGTACATGCCTTTTGAATGATCAACAAAAGATCTTGTGAGCTCAGCACATTGTGAAGGAAGAAAGAAGAGCTCAGAGGGTTTGTGATATTCAGAAGGCTGCTAACATACTGTCAGAAGCTCTGCTTCAAGAAAACAGGAGCTATAGGGCATAAATATTCTTGATGTGTTTACACATTCCCCACAAGGATTAGGGAAGAAGACAAAGCTACAGTTTTATTTATGGAAAATCTCACCCATGGAAGAAAAGTAAAGCTTTTTCTATAGCAAGAAAACTGTGGAGTTTCTTTCCTACTCATTTTCAAGAGAGAGGATTCTCTACTTTAAATAGTGGAGCCTGGAAGTCCTATTGATGTCATCTTAAGCAGCAAGCATTTGCTGCACTTAAGTGCCCAACAGAGCCTGTAAATACACTTCAGGAGGCAGATCACTCCTCTATTTCCTTTAAGGCATAATACTGCCACAGATACTCATTCCTCTTGCAATATATGATAACATATACCATCTTATTCCCTCTCTTGGAAGGCAGAAGAGCAGAGAAAGACTGTTTGGATACTATTATTACTGCTTAGTCCTTGCACACTCAGTAGCTGAAGGAAACATCTAACTCCTTTTAATGTCAAGGAACAAAGTTATAAAGAAGGAGAGTGATATGAACATTAACATGTGATGTCCAGAGGGAAATATGCTGTGCAGATTTCATACTGTACTTCCCGTCCATTTTCCTCTTCTGTATTTACAGCCCCATACCAACAGTAATAGTGTTTTACTGAAAAGCACTGATCAGAAGAACAAAAAAGAAAATGTCAAGGAAATGTCAACAGTGCCACACATGGCCTTTTTCCTCAAAACAACAGGAAGTAACAAGCTTTCCTTAAAAACTCCCTCCCCCATATAAATAGACTTGTGCAACACAGTTTTCCCCTGTGGATTGCTGTCACTAACTAAATACATTTCCCCAATGCTTTTCTGATTGTCAAACATTTAGGAAAATTCAGTGAAACAAATGGAATGTTCTTGGTTTGTTTTGATAGAGCACTAAACAAGATGCAATGAATGGCTATAAAAATTACACTTGACGAGTCTGTGAAGTTTCCTTTATTAACGTATTGTGCCACTCTTACGCACACGCATGCGTGCACACAGCACACACGTACACACATGCACACACACACACAAATGTCTTGCTTCAACAGCAGATCCACTAATGGCAAGAAGAAATAATATAAGGAATTAATAATGGGAAGCAAGACTGTAGCACACTTATAAGTCAGTGTTCTTATTTCCATGTGTCAGGGAATGTCTCTGTTCATATATTAAAATATTTTTAGTAAATCAAAAATGAAATTACATAATCTACACCAGTTGTATTCTGTTGACTTAAAAAAAATCTTTTATTAAAAAAGTAGTATACATCATGCACTACATTTTTTTTTGATAAGCTATACCATCCTTCCTCTGGTGAATTTGTTCACAGGAATGATGATGATTCACGTGTTTCATGCATCCATGGCAAGGTAATGGAAAGCAGACAATCCTAGCTAAAGGAATAAAAGAAAAATCAGCCTCTGTGTGCTTCTTGCTGCCAGCCAAAATGGAGTAGCACCTAGTACTTTTGGTTTGGCCTACCTAGCTCTCTCAGCACATCATGCTTTTGCTTTTTAATAGGGTTCAGTATAGGAAAAACATTATTTCCCCGACAGTGTAGTGATAGATATTATAAAAGAAGGTGAATATGAATATAAGGAGATAATATTTTAATTGCGAGTAGATAGTATTTTAATTACTGGTACTATTAACTGTTTAAGCCGATAAATTATTTATTTATTAAACACTGCAGCTTTTTTTCCCCCAAAACATTAGCAGTGTAAAATGAGCTAGGATAGAATATTTTAGTTAAACACACATGCAAGGACAAGAGAGATTACTTCAATTCTTCACTCAATGAGTAGATTTTTAGATTGACTAAGGGATTTAAAAATCTAATTTCTTTTACAATTAATGGTAAAACCACCCTATGTAGCTGTAATCRGAATGTGAGAACTTTTTAAAAAGGAGCTATCGCACTGCCTCTTCAGAACATGACTAGCTATTATGTGTACTGAGTGGGTGACTGTTTTTCCATGTGATCATGACTTTCCAAGTTTCTCTAATCCTGACTTGAACATTTTCATGGAGAGGAAAGTACAAGATTTCAGACAATGTTAAGTAATCAGGGTAACAGATGACCTTTCTAAGAACCACTTCAGAAACCTAATCTTTATGCACACATGACTGAAGGATTTCAGAATGATATTCCAATCCCCTGTAATGCTCCTTCCATAAATGAAGACAGAATATCCTTTCAGAATCCTTCACACTTGTACTTTAGATAGCAAATACACGGAGATTCTTTAACAAGTACTTTACTAGTAGAAATAGGACCAATACAAGCCAAATATAAGCAGGGATGGCAACACCTTCACTTTGTCCTGTTTTCTGTAACTGTTATGAGCCTTGCTTTTTTGCCCACATGAAGGCACTACAAAAATAGACTGTAGCAAAGGTGAGCTATTTCATAAAGGACCTTGAACTCCAAAGTTTAAAGAGTATATATATTTTTTTTTAAAAAAAAAAAGGACCCCTGTATTCTTTTTCTCAATTTAGTAGTTCAAGACRTTCAAAATAACTAAAGGATTATTATACCTTGCTCAAAGACTCTTTGCAGAATTACCACTGGCACACAATGGTAACTAAAATTTCTGTGGTGTGCTTTGTTTCTCAGTAGTAAACGCGTATCCATATCAGCCAGTTTATAAATAGCAAATAATTGCTAGTGAACCGGTGATGCATCTGCAGGATTATTTTTTGGTGGATTTCTCTGTTTATTTCAGAATAAGCTGTTAATCAAAAAGCCATACAGGAACTTCAATAAGAAAGAAAGGCTCGTAGTGTTGGGTTGAGCTCCTGGCTATCTTTCCAAGGTTGATTCTTCATCTAAGCTTTAAAGATCATGAATTACACCATTACCAGTTAGGATAACAGGAAGCTTTCTGCCACACTGCATGTCCAATGGAAGGCATTCTTGTAATTGCATTTCACCAATGAAGTTGCCCAAGATGCTGGAACTGATTTAGAGACTTTAATGGAGCTATTTGCCTTTTTAAAGGCTTTTTATCCCCCCCCCATCTGCTTTACTTTCATGTGCCTGGGATTAGCATAACAAATCAGACAGATTGCAAACTTGACAGATATATTATGCCTTGATTTTGAACTGCTCTGACAAACTGGGTTTGAAATATGTTGTTAGAGCTACTGGGCTCTGTCCTGAGCTGCCCACCTTCCTATCCACCACTAGGCAGCCAGGATCTGGAGTAGATGGCACACACAATGCCTAACTCTAGCGGGGGGAGAGGTTCTTTTTGATATAACTCAGCCATTACACTGTGGATACAGAGTGAAACACAGACATATAGATGACAAAGACTTTCATATTCCATATTTTTCCTCTCAATAGTAACTGAAAAATGTCAAGAAATTCTGTAATAGCTTTTGTTTTTTGAGTCTCCCTCTCCTCCTTCCACCCTGGCTCATTTTCACAGCTCAGATATTTTACAAATAGCTCACACACTTCCAAGGGCTGAGGGAGTAGGGAAGGTCCTGCCAAAACCATTTTGCAGCTGGAGAGGGAGGGTGAGATGACATTTGTTTACATCCTTCAGCTGAGAAGTAAAAACATTTTCTGAGCCTTGAAACTGTTAGAAGAGGGAACCCATCACCATCAGCCTTTCTATAATTCAGTGTGGCTGGTTTCAGGGTTTCCCCCCACACGCTATTCGTGCACATTATATCYGGGAACACTTGCTGGATCTTGCTGGGGAGAGGGTCAGACACTGCAGATAAAAGTGAGCTACTCTGTGCAGGCTTCGCAATTACTTCCAGTTTTCCTCAGCACACATGGAGTTTGATAACCTGGGCTAGAGGAAGCACGGGAACCCTGCTCTCCAAAGTTGGTCTTCCTCTGTTGCCTTGCAGGGGAATGCAGCCTGCCTGGCTGGAGTGGTTTAGCGGGGACACATGGGCTCCTCGCTCCTCTTAGGCTGGGGGGAGGGAGGGGAGGGGACCCTGCTGCTGGCACCCAGCCTTACCTGGACATGTGCTCCCGCTGGGGTCTGTGCGCCTTCTCCAGCCCTAGTTTGGTGAAGATGCCCACCAGCACCATGACTGCCACAACCCCACAGATAATGTAGACAATGAGGTTGGTCTTATCCCTGGTGGGGTCGTGCAGAGGGTCGTCGATGCGGGAAGGAGGCTTCCCAGTGTTCATCCACAGCGGCGTCTCRTAGTTTGTGCAGGTGCTTTGATCCAGCCTCGTCTTCTTGAACTTGCAGCAAAACCTGAAGCCACAAGTGCCGCAGCAGAAGATGAACTCCCCCGAGCTGCAGTTGAAGGGGGGGTCCCACTGCCCCATCACGTCGAAGTAGCCCCTGCAGAAGTCCGGGGTGGGAGGTGGCTCGGAGGGGTCCAGCTGCTCCGCGAGGCTGGAGTGGTTCCCCGCCGAGAGCACCACGAAGCTCCCCAGCTGCTGGCCGGCTTTCTCCTGAGCCCGGCACACCAGCGTGAGGAGGTCCGCCGCCAAGTAGCCGAAGAGCAGCCGGATGAAGCCGCCCATCCTGCCGCCCGGCCCCGGCTCAGCGCCGCCGCCGCCGCCGCCGCCGCTCGAGCCGCTGGATGCTGCGCTGCGCCAGGAGCTGAACATAAAGGGGC
>NW_028185039.1:6756370-6779502 GCF_003343005.1 Rhea americana | reverse complement strand
CTGCCGGCGAAGCGGGCGGGCGCCCTCCGCGGGCGCGGGGCGCTGCGCTGCGCTGCGCGCGCCGAGGCTTCACGTACCGGTGAGTGGCGGGCAGGTCCTGCCGGCAGAGCCGCATCGGCGGGGCCGCGGGCGGTGCTCCGCGCGCAGGTGCCGCGCTGCCCCTGGCGCGGCGCGCTTCGGCGCGGCGCTACCGCGGTGTCTGCGGAGTACAAGCTGCCCCCGTGCATCACTTATCTAAAAATCTTGTTATCATGTCAGTGAGGCTGGCTGCGGAGGGCACGGTGAGGCGGTGGGTTGTTTGAGAGACACTGAATTAAAATAACTTCCCTCAAACGGAGGTCTGACTCTGGGAAAGACTTTTTAATGATTTGCTCCCCATCCCTGCTGTTTAACTCTATCATCCCCATCTTTTGGTTTGGCAGTAACCTGCGCAAGTAGTGATAATAATATCCTGAATACTATGCTGCCACCAAATGTAGGAAATAAGCCCATTATGCCGTGATTTAACAGCACGGGCTGGTGCTTAAAGCAGCTTCTCTTTTCCTCGGGGGCATGTCTGCGGTAGCCTTGCTGCGGCCTTGCAGGCTGCTGCTGTCCCCAAGGTGGAGGCGCGTGCCCACTGGGGCTCTGAGGCTCRCTGCCCACAGTGGTCTGCCACAGACTTACTACTCTTCTTCCATCTTCTCTTGCAGGGGGCTCTATTGCTGCTGCACTTCGGTAACTTTGCCCAACTTTGTGCCGAGACGTTAAGCAGTAAATCGACAGAAAGGTGAGGCAGAGGACAAAGCAGACGTTTGGAACCGGAGAGGGCTGTAGTTAGCTAATTGTGATCCTTTGCCTTCTCTTA
The DNA here is from genome assembly GCF_003343005.1 of Rhea americana. NCBI lineage: Eukaryota > Metazoa > Chordata > Aves > Rheiformes > Rheidae > Rhea > Rhea americana. The sequence continues at coordinate 6,778,655 of NW_028185039.1, read as the reverse complement.
AAAATAGACTCTAAGTACAGTGATGATTCTACTGAGCAGTTTGACAGTAAGCCTGCCATCCTTGTCCAGGAGGTAGGTAAGAAAGGCCCTTGATTTCTCAGCAGAAACAATCAGTCCCGGCCAAAAACAGCCTCCTTTGGTTTTAATATTTAATTCTTAAAACTTCCACCTCATCAACATACCCTTTCAAGTCTCCTCTGAAATCATATCATTCCTCCCTTGTGTATACTTCTCTCTGCTATTATTTATTATTTAACACTTTGTGATGCAGTTTGTGCTGAAAATGCTGCACAAAATGAATCTGTTCTATACTTCTTACTGCATTTGGAGACATTTAAGGTCCAGTCTTGTCAGGCACGTAAGATTATGCAAGTTTCCCTGTTGATTTCACTGCTAAAAGCTGCTTAAATATTTTGCATGATTAGTGCTATATATGTGCAGAAATAATATCATAAAATGATTTATTTTATCAGCTCTTAATCCTGACTAGCTATAGTACAAGTTTCTTGTTTTGCTGAGATACAGAGGTTTTCCTTAAGAATTCTGCTATAGCTGCAAAGCCTGAAGGATTTAGGCTAGATTTTACTATCTGCTGGCTTCTCTTCCACGAGAAGAGCATCTGGCCCTAAGTGGCATATACTTGGAAATAAAACCCAGAACTAGGGAATGCAGGAGCTTGATTTAAAGCTCCTTGAAGAAAACGTTTCTTTTGACACCGGAAGACTTTGAATCAGTTTCATAGAACCCAGAAACCATAAATTTTAAGTTAGTCTGCTTAATCATAAGTGACTCTAATTATGCTCTCTGTGCCTGTTAGTCCTATTAGCAGTAAAGTTATTTTACCTGTATCATGTCTTAAATATTTATCACGAATTGCAGTTCTTGACCAGAGTCATAAACCCATTGTACTAGGCCTGCTATAGTGTATGTTAATGGCTTTGTAGCATGTAGTTGTAAGAACACCTGTCTACATTATCAAAATACAAAAGCATTAAATATAATAGTGGAAACAGAAAGCTTTCACACAGTGCTGAGGTACAAATTGGGTCATAACGTGATTTTTATGAAGCCCTTTTCACTGAAGTCAGTCAATAAACATTTTATTGATTTCAGTTGTCTTTGTCAACTGTCCGTAAACACTTTAGATTTCACAATTTAGCACTATAGCCTTCTGCTTTTAGGACTTTTCTTATTAGCATTGCTTTAAGGTAAGCAKTAATTAATTCCTTATTTTTCTACAGTTTTATCCTATAACTAATGTAATTTGCCTTGGAATAATCAAGATGAATGCGTCAAGTCATGCTTATAGAGTTTTTTTCACTCAAGCGTATATACATTTAGTTAAATGAAATACTTAATTTTCAGCATAGACTTCATGTAAAATGAAATACTMCTATTATTTTTTTTCCTTTGTCATCTTTCACTTGATTCCACTGAGACTTTCACATGTGGATCAACAGTAAGCTTGAAGCTCAAATATAAGTACAGAATAGGCTTTTTCTGGGAAATCCTTCACCAGTGTATAACTATGTCTCAGTGGAAGTTATATAAACAGTTCATATCATTGACAATAGTAGTAGCACTATACACCTTATAGTGCTACAGACCTTAACTGATATGAAGGACCGACTATGATAAGCACCGTGCAAGCAAACACAGAAATGCTGTTAAAACTGTCATAGCCTTCATTAAAAAGCCAACGTGTGGTTCTGCTCTCTGTGCACAAGTATCAACAACTCAAGGTCCCTAAGTATCACCAAATGTGGGTAAATACATTGTATGCATGYTTATCTGTATGTATAAATTGTTAGTAATGGGCACCTTCAGCAGTCTCAGTGGTCAAACCAAGGCTTAAGAAACATTGGCCAGCAAACTTTTCAAGGGCAGTACCCCTCATAAAACATTCAAAAGGAATTTTTAGTTCATAATACTCTATATATGTAYGTGTGTATTATAGGTTCAATTCTGTGCTTAATTGTATAAACTATTAGAACTAATTGTTACAGGTTTTTAATGAAGATAATAAGAGAATTTGAAAAAGAGTAAATTTGGGGGGAGAGAGATGACGAATTAACCTGAATGTTGAGGTAGAGATAAATCTGAAGAAGTAATGTACAAAATAATAATTTTATAGAGATATTTCATACAGAACAATTGTGGTCACCACGTTCCGATTTTCTTTTAATAATAGCAATGTTGATACAGTATCTGAGTATTTCTTGCCAGAGAGACTAGTCCTCTGATGAGCTCTAAGCCTGTGGAGCCTCCTAAGCCTGCGAAGCCTCCTAACCAATCATTAGTTCCCGAGAAATGCCATAGCTCAATCGTTATTATTAACAGACATTACAGAGCCATGAAAATCTGTTTAAAAAAAAAAGAAGAAGAAGAAGAAGAAAGAAAGAAAAAAAAGAAAGAAAGCTAGACAGGCCTGATCTCAGGTAGTATTGATGTGAAAGGCATTTTGTGATAAGGAATGTCATGTGGAAACTGCAATGAAACAATGTCTCTTTTCTTGATAGTTATTTCATACTGCAGTAGGATGTTTGGATGCATAGATAGAAACATAAATCAGCTGGAAAACAGAAGATGATGATTCTACTATATCAGGCCAAATGGCAACAGCATGTTTGCAATCACTAATCTTGGAAAAGTACTTTTAAGTGTTAGAATGTGTCTACTGTGGAGTAACAAGGTAGCTTGAGACATGAAAGAAACTACCTTACAAGAGCTGAAGAAACAAAATGTGTTTAACAAGGAAGCTACAGGAGGCAGGGGGCTTACAGACACTGAAAACAGTCTCAGGATTTACAGATATTGTGAACAGTCCTGGACCACACAGCATACAAGTTTGTTTTGAACACCTTTATATTCTTGAATCACCATACATCATACAACCCCATCTGCTTTTGCTGAAGCTTAGTCATTCCTTCCACTAGGAGAGGAGACTGCTTTGCAGTTAGGATTAGGCTAGCTAGATGGTTAGACGCAGCTGGTGCAAGACTTTTCTTTTAGTTATAGAGCTAACTCGTCATAAGCCTTTGTTCTATTGCCTTATTTTGAAAAACTGCAATCATTAGTATCATATCAGTGCAGCACTATGTGAAAATATGGCCTGCAGTGTGTTGTTTCTAAATATACATTTCCTTTTATAGTTCCTGAACGCACATCATTTAAACTAACCTTGCTTTTCTTGTAAAAAGATTGGGACAGAATGAGATTGTTGTTATAATTTCACAAGCTCATAGCAACTTTAAATGGAACAGCTTACATACCTTACATGTTACATCACACATTTCTTAGTTTTGGACAGACTTCTTCAAATCTGAAAAAGATGCAGCTTACACACAGCACAGGGATCATGATCAAGAGAGRTCTTATTGAGCCAACAGGAACAAAAAAGCACAGGAGATTTGTTTTCATGGCTCATTAATGTAGAGAAAATTGTTTACTGCAGTCCTGCAGTGCTGAAACTACCTATAACACCTAGCATTTTGCTCTTCAGACTTATTGTAAAACCAAAATTGTAGTAATTGCACAGACTGGGGGTGGGGAGGAAGCAACAGCATTCACTCTTAGAGTGAAGTTAGTGAAATCCTSACTATTCTTTTGTAGCTTTAGTTTAATTCAAAGGAAATGATATAATTTGGAAAATTCAGAAAAATTTAGAGAGTAAATAGATAACCTGCAAGTATACTAGATGAAACCCATGTATGCTGTGTAGGTCTTCATAATACAGAGAATAAGAATGCCAAAATGTCTAAAACAGCCTGAAGCGGTGAAAAGCTGAAAAATGAGTTGTACCCTCAGGTTTGCCTGTTGCACAGCTATTGCTCTGATTCTGAACAAGCAAATATGCCAGCCAGTTTCTCTCTTTGGTAAGACTGATGTTGCTTTTGAATCATAATATTATTTCAAGTACCTGAGAACAACATGTGGTTTTGCTCCTTAAAATTAGGCTGCCATGGAATTTAGATCTGGCCAGGTATCTAAAGACTGCTGCAACAGATAAAGAAGGCTCTGCCATGCCAAYAAAATCTTTATGTCTTGTTACAAAAAAAAATTTTTTTAAGGCTATAGAGGATCAAAAGAACAATTGGAACTGGTTTTGTATCCTTGCACCTGAAAACCCACCTACATTTGTTCCCATGAGTTCAACTTTTCAAGGCGGAGAGGAAGCCTTTTTAAACAGACTTAAAACAGCATTAATATTTTTCAAGGTTGTAGGCTGTATACTATGCCTGACCATAGAGAAGCTCTGCTTAGACACTGAAGAAGATTCAACAGAGAAAGTTTTCTAATTCTCTACTGCCTGACCCTGGCATATGTTAGAACAGCTAAGGAGCAGCTCTAACTAATACCTTTTCTAAAAAAATCCTGAATGACTTCATATAATCTCRGTTCTACTGGTAACTCAGACAAGTTCTATTCTAGCATGTCCTTTCTCCATGCCTGGAGCACCTATGGATAGAAGCTATAACAGAAAGAAGTCATACTAATCAGTCAGTTGTAGTCTGTCATTTTCAGCACTATTGACTCYCAAGGACTAGAAGTGAGTTCTAAGTCTCCTCTTCACAGAGGCAGCAACCAAAATCAAAATTGTTATGAAACACTAGACCTTTTTAATGCATCTCCCTGATGATAAGCTTTGATGATCTCTCTCCGTATAATTATCACAATATGCCCATCCAAAGTTTAAAATATTTTGTATATTATATAAAGTAATAGTATATAGGTGCAGGAACTTTCACATTTGTGAAGAAGATTGCTCTGACAGTTCAATTTTTTAAAAAATGTTAGCTGTTAAAAGATGCTCAGCAGTTTAGAATGATAAGTCATAAGAGAGATGAAATAATGGTACAGATAAAATAAAAATGGTCAGAGTTCCGTGATGCTTTTTTGATTATATGACATTGCAAATTTCATGGGGTTATCAGGTTCACTTACATATCACGTCTGGCCACAAGTCTCATATTTGATTTTTCAAAGGTTAAATATCTGCAGTCCAATTCAGTATCTACGAAATTCAACAACTGTCTTTCCATTGATTTAAAATGGAAACTGCACTTGGTGATTTTGTTCAGTGATGTTGAATAATCACAGTTTACACAGAAAACGCCAGATGTCTGAGTGGTCAGTACTTCTGAAAATTGGGTCACACATTTAAAAGCCTAATAATGAATTCAAAGTCTAAATTTAGGCACATACGTTGGAAAGTTGTTGACACTCACAAATATACATGCAGGTCCCAGGCCAGGCTTTGAGGCAGATGGTAACAGTTGTCCCTTCTTAACTCTACTTTACAGTCAACGCAAAGAGTAGTATCAGAGCTGGCTCCAAAGGGATTTACTTATCTGCCCCACAGCATCATAGCTCGTGAAAAGAAATTATCAGCCAGGTATGCTGACAGATGAGTCAAAAAATCACAAAGATCTCAAAGTGGGAAAGTAAACGCATTTTCCCGCATTTTCTTCCTAGAGAGCATTGTGATAATGTTAATAGAATTTATCATTGGTAATTTCTCAACACAGTGCAACTGTGTTATACCTATCTAGGTGTTATATCTGGAACAAAATGACATCATCTCCTTGCTCTTTGCTTCATGACAGTAATATACTGAAAAGTAAACGCTTAAAGAAACAAAGTTCTTTGTAGCAAAATATTTCTTAATTGTTCTATTGTTCTCTTTTTTTTGTTGTTGTTGTTTCATAGGGTATATTTACCTAAAGATTTTATGATGATGATGATGATGATGATGAAAGTGCGGTGATCCCACAGCTGATAAATAATGGGAAAAAAAGAAAGGATTTTAACTGTAATGTGAAACACATCAGGGAGTCTTGAGAAGTGGTGCAAGAAGGTGTTGCGAGCAGATCTTAGCGGTGTCTTTTTGTTGTCATGTTCTGTCTCACCTGAYAAATATAATCTAATTTCAATAACATACATGGAATATCTGCTGCCTAACAAATATATAGGAGATTACAGCAGATTACGGTAAGATTAAACACATTTTTAATACATGATGCTCTTACCTGAGAGTACAACTTTCGGATTGGATTACCTGAGCAGCATTTGTACAGTTAAGTGACATTGGCATAAAATGTAAAGGAGCTGCAATAGAAGTACTTTCATGTCATATGGAAATTATATATATAGGGTCGGCTGTAGCGGAATACTTTTTAAAAGGACAACTCGCAATTTTCTTGGGTGTGTGTGGGAATTAGTCTGTCATTCACTCCCACACACCTGACAGAAAGCTGGCCTCTTTAAAGTCAATTTTGTAACTTATATACACCTTGAAGTCTTAAATAGGATTTTCCAGTTTAACAAATTCTCCCTGTGAATATAGTGATTGTATTTCTTCTTTAAAAAGAAAAAACAACAAAATTAAGAAGGAAATTGCAAGTAATTTTTAGATAAAGTAGAACAACAATTGAAATGAAGTAATCCTTGATAAAAAATAAAATGAAGAAGAAACAGATAATTTAAATGACAGAATATGATCACTGTCCTACRTAAACAATGTAAGTATTTCAACATATAATATGATCATAAGTGAAAGAGAACAGATATCTCATAATACCTGATTGTTTTTCAAAATGTTCAGCTCAAGTTGAAAAAAGTGCTTGTATACCAAGATCAAAAAGAGATCCTGCATACAAAAACTGAACCTGGGTACAATTTTCAGTCTTTTCATCTTATCACAAAGGATTTTTGCAGTATTAGGTTTATGGCTTGTCATTAATTACTTATTAACAGCTGTACATGGAGGACAAAATCTTGACTAATTAGTGCTAATAGAAACATTACCACTGACTTCAATAGAGTGAAGATTTCACTCTAAGGATCAAGACTTAATGAGTTTATTCTCACTGAGATATTCTTGATAGGACATAAAGTTCCATTGGTTTCCATAGGTCACTTTATAAGTTTGGTATTAYTCATAATGAGCATGAAAAACAAAATTTAGCATTAAAGTATAGAGAAAAGCATAGAAGAAGTTCAAGGAAAAGACAAAAATAACAGAGAACAGCCACATTCTGATGCCTACTATATGAGAGAATATGGAAATATTTAAGGAAATAATATTTTTACATCCAGTTCATCTTAAGTTCCAGTGCAAATACCCATATATTGCTCAAACTGTATTAAAACAGTGCTGTGGTTTCTGTGTCTCTATCTGTCTATGTCTAAGGCACACTGAAGCCCAAGGGAGGCATGATCTGCTGGCAAAGTGATAAGCACAGCTCTCTAGCACATATGCTGAGAGAAGCTGCCTGCACTACCAGGAAAGCCAGTAAAAATCAGCAGTTGTTTTCAACAGTTCTTTTTTTCTACCTTCCTCCCTACATCCATCCTAAGCAACTTCTCTGTGCCCTGACGGTATTAAGAGGATGAAGGTTGCTTCTCTCTGAGTTCATGACCTTTCCCTACAGTTATATTCCACTGAGACTAGAGAAGAGTCATCCCTGTGCCACGGACAGACAAAATTTTCTTGGCAGCTGGCTTACAGCTGTGGAGTTCATGCCCTGATGATGTTTTACAATTACAAATCTTAGCTCCTTCGGAATGAAATGTAAAATCCATTGTTTTCACCTACCTATTCCATAATAATAATAATAATGAGAATAATAAAACCATCCCTGCTAGGACATGAGCAGAGAGCTAGAGAGCCCTTACTGTGATTGCACTTAGAGCTTGTAAAGGTGTTCTGATACCATAGTGATGAACACAGCATAATTGCCAAGATGATGGATCCAGCTGGCACTTCTCCTTCTGCCCCCACACATCATGGTGCTCACCACAACAAATTTATGATTATGTCCTAAAAATCTGTTGAATCTTGTTTGTTTTTATCATTTTTCTTGCAGAAACTGCGAAATATTCTCTTCATGTTTTTTTTGATTTAGTCTAGACTGTATGAGAAGTGCACAGTGTTTGCAGAAATTACACTTATATAGGATCTTATTCTCATATTGTTTAATGGACAAAAAAGCCCCTCTAAAACTCTAGGTGATTAACAAATAAATGTCAATTCTCCTTCTTGGTGAAAAAATATTCCATATACCTATCTCTCTTCTGTGTCATCTTAGACAAGATTTATTCAGAATGGTATTAYGTTTGTGCAGGTGTGGTTTATTGTTCAGAAGCTCAAAGTCCTCTAACTCCTACCTTGCATTTAAACAAGGATGAGAGTTCTTTTTATCTGAAAGATAAGACAAATAGCTTCTAGATCAGGCTATTTGAGAAGCTAGTAGTATTACAAATGTCTTTTCTTCAAAAAAGAAGAAGCGTGACAAATAATAGCAATCTCATTAGTTTATAAAACCTTTGTCAGGATATTTATTCTAAGTTTCAAATAGAAAGCACTGCTATTTAAWTTTTTCACAAATTCTTAATATTCACTTTACCCAAAAATGCCATTGCATCCTGCACTACACTGTGTTTTTGTTGGCAGTATTGTTATATGGCATGTGCCTTTGCTAGCAGTACTAYTATATGTCAGAAACTGAACGAGTATGGACAAGGTGCTAATCTTCTGCTTGAAAAGTAGAACAAGGTACTATCAGAAGAAAGTGAAAGAAGTTTGACCTGCTGTTGCAGAAAAAGCAGAAAGTTTTATAAATCCTTTATTCAATATACTAGCACTTAAGAGTAGAACATATTTTTGTTAAGAAATTAATAGCAAATTTTAGCTATCTGTACAAACGTGGATGCTTTCAAAACATCTRCACTTGAGAAGCTAGAGGAAGTAGTTAATATTGAGACAATATTAGCAGATGGAATTTTAATGGACCTGCCTGTGACTGGTTCTCCTTTCACCTGGGGTGAATTTCTCTCTTTATCCACTTGAGGTGCAGAATTTTGATGAACCAAAGTTTAGCCAGAAAGCATATCAGTGCTAAAGCATGAAAATCAGGGCTTTGAGACTAGTAGCATAGCATTATGTTAGCTTTCTTCATCCAAAGAGTCCAATTAAGCAAACCTRGCAGAAGTCTTAAGAGTAAATTATCTCTGCTGATCACTCTTAGTACTAAGACAAAGGGTTCCTGCCTGCTCTATGGGGAGCTGAAGAGGAAAAACAGAGCTAGGCTTCCAAGACGAGGGCTGCATTTCAGCAATACCAGAACTACATCAATATTTTCTGGATTTGGAAGCTAGGACCAGAGGTTGGAAATTCTCATTCCAGTCTGTTTATTGGCTGACAGCAAGGTAACAGATACTTTTTTTAGGTTAGAGCTTCTCAGTCTGTTCTCAGACAGGCTTCCCATCCATATTTACAATAGATGGACTTCAAGTATAGTGTACCAAGCGCATGAACAGACCGTATGCAGATCTCTAAAAGCCTTAAAATGCACCGTGGAGAATCGCTAGTACATGTCCAGCTATATTGGCTTATCAAATCTGCATTGGGAAAGACATTTAGACATTAGACTGCAAACAATCAGTTCAGTCCCCAAAACCTTCTTAAAAGATTTAAGCAAGACAGAAGCAGTGCACAGACTTTATCCTGACTCTCTGCACAGATTCCTTCTCCTTCTTTCTAGATGAATGAAAATGTGCTGAGTTGTGTAAATACTTTGTTTATATAGCTATACATTTTATATTTAATAATATTTAAACTTTGACTACAGCTTACCTGAAAATAAATATGTAAAACAACCTGGTTTCCAGGTTAAGTTGACCTTGTCTTGAGCAAATTAGCCTTGAAGATTTCTGGAAAGGCAAACAGAGTAGTTACCTGCCCATCATCCTGTTCCAGCGAAGAATATGATAATGTCCATCTAGGTAAGCTTTGAGATATAATCATGACCAATATTCTGCCAAAAGTTCAGCACTGGCAAATTCTCACCAATGCAAAATTCTTTAATACTTTGCACAGAAATAATCAAACAATAGGGTGGCAGCTTAGACTAGGCTTAAAAGTGCTTGAGAGCTGGTAAGAGCGAAAAAAACTACTGACATTTTGGAATCAGGAAAAAAATAAATTTGTCATATACAAAAGTAAATATTGTAGTGAGGTGCAGCTTGTTGATATGGTATTGCATCACATTCTGTAGGTTACATAAGTATAGCATATTAAGATCTTCATCTACTGAATCAGTTTCATTTATTCTTTTTATATTTTAATGTATTACRTAAGCATTTTGTATATAAACTTATATACTTCCCCCCAAGCCAGTTAATCCACTCCGTAATGCCTAAATTTTAACTTTCTTTTCCATAAAGGCTGTCACACAGAGAGGAATCTCAAGTGTAGTCTCAGGTACACAAGCTTTCTATACAGGACCTGTAGAGGGTTAGATGCCTTAGAAGGATAATCCTAAAAAACTGCATGCTGACTGGAAACATAGCAATGTAAGGCTGCTGATCACAGAGGCCCTAGTGTCCTTCTCTGGAGGTTAAGTAGCTGGCTGAAGATATCAAGCAGGTGTCCAGAAGCTGGGCGCTTGGAAAGAATCCCACTTTATTTTCTCAGCAGGGGAAGAACTGGTCCCGGTTTTCCTTCTGTTGTTTTTGTTTTGCTTTCTTAACATTCATAACATTGATAACAAATCATTAATAAGAGATGARAAAGCTTCTTCAGATTAAGGTGAGAAAGGAGAAAAGCACTACTTTTCAAAACTCAGGTGGTAGGACGAGTAATACACCAACATTAGATATACTCCACTGGGTCTCCAGTCAGTGTTTACTTGTTCATATTCAAGGCCTTTCTTCAAGGTTCTCACTGGAGTATAACAAAATTCCTGTGGCAGCTGCAACTCAAAAGGTCACTGCATTCATTGCAAACATCTTGAATTATGGAACTGATCATGAAATGGGAGTAAGGAGACCTCTTCAGAGTTTAAGAATCAACCCCAAAGATCAAAACCTTGTACTGGATTTATAAGCAGTTGAATGTGATTGATGACATTTCTTCCTTCCATGCTAAGACATTAATGTTAAAAAAAAAAAAAAAAGATTTATAAGGAAGAGACTCATGCATACCCACCTAACTTACTTCGACTTAGCCTGTGCTACAGATTTAATTAAAAGACAAAAGATATATTTGTATTTTCTTGATATTAAAATTAATTGGTAAATATTGATTCCAATACCAACTGGCAATCTTGCTGTCTGTGTGAGCACTTTGGCTAGAATGTTAATATCCAAACAGTACCAACCTACACTCTCCCAGGAATGACAAACTCATATTTTTCTTGTAATTTCTTTCCATTTAAAAGTCCAAATGCATAGGAGTGTATCATGCCTTTGATCCATGCATGTAATTCCAAATGACAACATATACAGAGCGTATGCCCTAGCCTCAATCATTAGGAAAGTTTTCAGCATCCATTTATTTTATTTTTTATTTCTTCCTAGGCACTTATTGTATTCTTTCTACCATGCTGAGTTCTTCTTATGTTTAGAAATATTGTAGAACTGCAAGAGGAGCACAGTCAATTAATTCCTTCATTTGAATAATTAAACATTTTAAATATTCCCTCCATACCTTATGTTCAGCTACAGATATATTATTAATAGTATCTTGTACTTATGCTGAAAGAGAATGTTAGGCACATAATTCCTAGAACCTGGGGAGGAGAACATTTCCTGACACTGATTTTACCTACCCAATGACAAAGTTATCTTGTTCTAATTCAAACATGTTTCACACTGTAATAATTATACCACATGAATGTTGTGCTTTTCTATGAAAAATTCAGCAGTTAATTATTCAAAAAAATTGTTATGGCTGATGAATCCATCCCACTGTGTTCAACAAAAATTTTAATTGTGCCTCACTATTTTTAGGATAATCCCGTTTTATCTTTCATGCCAGCAGTTTATTCTATAAAGTTCGGTGCAGACCACTTTGTAAGTTCAAGACCATAGGTTCGTAGCCCTCCTGTCTATTGTCAAATGAGTGTCATAAATATTCAAAGGTTAAAAGTTAGTTACATCTCTGCTTGTTGAGCGCATTCCTGTCATCAAGCAGCCTTGGGTCTTTACCTCTTTGGATTGGCTTTATATAATTTTCCCATCCTTAGCCCCACCCCTGAACAACACTGTTCCACGACTACCCTGCTTGTTGAACAAGTTTGACTAGGCTTAGTAGCTGTAGTTCAGGAGATTGTATCCAAAGGCACATAGAGACCAATCTTCTTAAATGAGTGTAACAGGAGACAGCTCTAAGAGAATATCTCTGTCTTTAATTCTTAAGTGTCTGTTCGGTCTGTAGGTACATCAAAATTAGTCTTCACCGTCTTGATTGCCTTTCTGGACAATCTCAGTATATTAAATTAACTCAGTACATGCCCTCAGCAATCACAATACCTAGATATTAGTAAGTGACAGACAACCTGAAATCCTTCTCTTGATCACTTCTGACTAGTGTCAGGCTATAAGAATTTAACAGGAGTTGCTCTTAATGGAAAGACACTACTTTACTGAAAGAGCTTTAATTCTTCAGATACCCCCAAGATTTGTAATTTATTATCTATTAATAGAATTACCATGATGTCTATGAGGTAATATACTGACCTGCACACCCAAATTTAGATGACCTTGAGTCTTAGTTTTATCTGATTTTAAAGCTAGAGTGTCTGAAGCACAAATGAATGAAGTAATTTTTTTTGAAAGGGCAGAGAGTAAATTTACCACAGAGTAAGTTAGCTTAGCATTGAACGTAGCACTCTTCTAATTCTTAGCCTACCGTTGCACAGAACATACAGCTTCTATACATTCTCTATCACATATGCTTGCAAAAATTGGCAAGTGCAAAAATTATCTTTAAAGGTAGTGTGTCCATCTGGAGAAGAGGCACTTAATTTTACCTGCTGTATAGGGTGAGTATCTTCACTGTGATCATTCTCCAGCAAGTGTAGGAACGTATCAATAAGACCAGTCATGATTTCTAAGAATAAAATTTTAGTTCCTCATTTTTTTTCAAAACAGAAGAAGAACAAAGAGGGAGAAAGACCATTTCCTATCAGGAATTAAAATCTATATTTTTCAAAAGATTTTCATTTTATACTTTGACATGTTACATTTGTTTACAGAGATYTGAAAAATGCTAGAGGGTTTAAAAACTCGAAAAACACCACTATGAGAATACACACTATGTTTTGTTATCATCAATTTAGCTGCTTTGAATAAGTGCAACTGGAAGAAATCTGGGGGAAAAAAAAAGCTGTGCAGAGCAAACCATGGGAACTTTCTTCATGTGATCGTATCTTGTCTGGCTCTCAGCATTGCCTGACCACCCATCTGAACCTTAGTATATTCCTCAGGCATCATGCAAATATAAATAAGATTATAATTGTAATGCCAGAGAAGTTCTTTTTGTATATAAGAAATTTATACTAAGTATTTCACACTGCTTTATAGATTTGGGAGCAAAAGGACATTTTCTTCAGGGTCAGACTRATAGGTTGTTGAATTTTGGGGAATAGGATGACAGGCAGGATTTTGCCAGTTTCATATGTTGCATGAAACTGTTGCATATGCAACATAGATCACCTCTTAGAAATATGCAACCCCCTCACCTAACAAATATACTTTATCCAAGATAAMCGTTATTTTTCCTGTGTTCTGAGTTTTATTTATTTTACTACAATAAAACCCTTTCTACATCTGGTTCCAGAACATACTGTCTCTGTATTAACAAAGAATAATGATGAAGAGAGAACYTGCCTGCAAATAATGCAGCAAGAAACTAAGTCTAATAATTTGCTTTACTATCTAGAGAAATATATACTCTTGCAGCAAAAAACTGAGAAAGAAATCAAAGTATAGGGTTAAGAAGTTTGTATTAAGGGAGTTTCACAGGCTACACCTATATATTATTCTTGAAGCAAGCATTTTACTGCTAGGACTGATGGACTGACAAATGAATTCACTACTGTTACCTAAAAAAGTTTCTTTAAAGATACAGTATGTTTCCATTGTTGGAATCCCTTTTTCTGTACTAATTTTTAAATCAAAATGTAGACCAAATGAGCATTAAATAGATCCTTYAGAAAAATAAATTATTCCACTACTTTGAATGACTGCATGGAAAARGCACTTGTGAAAATTAGCATGTATTTAATAATGAAAGGTATTACATTACTATATTGATAATGATTTCTTTAATTGTTTCAATGAAGATTAGTGTTTTCTTACGGTAATAATCACTTCCACTGACTGAGGATTAGCTCATATCAATGTATTTTTATATTGATAGAAAATAAAGGTCAGTATCTAAATCTTACAGAGCAGCAATTCTCAGATTTGCAATTATAAGCTAAGAAATGCAAGTGGAAGYGAGTTTGCAAGTCTGAAATTGGCTTTGTGATAAAAAAAAAGATGTACCATTTAGGTGTTCAGTATTCATGATCTTTTCCACCAATACAATGGCAAACTGACTTAATTTTGATATCCTGCTACAATGGTGTTAAATTCATTAACATTTTATTCTTACCAATATAGATTAGAGTGAAGGCCAGAGTATTTAATCTGATATCCTCCTCTCTTTCTGTTTGCTTTTCTTAACTTTGCTCCTAACCGTYCTGTTCTTTTTCTAGACTCTTCTCTATGCTTGAAATCCTCTCTATCACGTGTGCCGAATCTGATCTTTTCCTTTAAATCCATCCTCAAAACACATTTCTGACCAAAGATTCTCAAAGCATAACTCTTCAAGATTGTCACCATTCCTTGAACTCGTACCATGTCTTATGGGTGTCTGTGCTCTTGTCACTTTCATATGAAGGTGAATCCAAAGTCATGTCAGTGGGAGCCTTTCTACTGACTTGAAGTGAGCATTGCAGAACAGCTCTGTAATGCATAAAACATGAGCAAACATTTTACACAATTCCTATAATAATGGCATAACAGCCTTCAGAATCGATCTTATTTTTTCACTATCATATTGAATTTTATATGTTCATTTTCTGATACATTTACATGTTAAGGTCTTTTAATTTATTGTGTCTCAGTTTAGCCATTTGGAAAATGACCAGACTAATTCTCACTGATCTTGTAAAATTATATCATAGAAATATGTAAATACATTTAACTTTTATGCTTATGTTCTGAAAACTAAGAAAAAGAATAGACCTCTTACTAAAATTAGGGAACGACACCCATATGTTTTTGACTGCTGCATAGTGTATTAGAGTATCTTTCTTATCACATTGCACAATATGTATTAACCTATTACATTTCCATAAGGTTGATATGTTTATAAAAGAACTGTTTCTCGATGTATTTTCACCCTTAAAAGTTTTGCAAATCAAAGTATTTGCATCCCCAACTGCCTGGTATTGAGTTGTCATGCAGGGATTCATATCAATTCATTCGAACTTCAAATAGAAAACCTCTGCGAACAAGAAGAAGAGTCTTTAGAACATTTCGCCAAACTAAAAGTGAATGTGACAACTTTTTCATGTGTTGTCTGTAAACTTCCTGTCCTGATTTATTGATTTCTTTCAGTATAGGATATCTACTTACTACTAGGATGGTTAGTTTCCCAATCTACCATGATCATATATAAATTAAGATTACGTCTGTGTGCCTGTTAGCCTACACATAATCTTGATTTGTGTTTGAGCTTCTAGGGCTTGTCTGCTTAAGTCACTTAGGCAATACATGCTCATCCTTTGCACATGCTCATGTGGATACGCCCTTCCTCTTTCAGTGGGAGAATAGTAGGTTAGCCAAACCAGCAGGAACAAAATCAGTCCTTGGGGGTCTCAGCTTCTAAAGAAAAGAGGATTACTCACTCCTTAATGCCTGCCACTTTTGCCTTTACTGCTACAGGGGAAGAAAACTGAATATTGACTATTTTCAGTGGTGACAGAGAGCAACAGTGCAGAGGCAAAGTCCAGCAGGTATGGGATCTGAAAAAGTCCAGGACAGATGAGTGCATATTTAATCTCTAAACCTTCTTCTCTCACAAAAAGACAGTGAAGGAGGAAAGTAGATGAAGTTCAGGGCTAATGCAAAACAGATAGATTATTTTTGCTTGGCAGGAGATACAGTTTTGTCTCATCTATTGTTAATTCTGTAAGTTAAAGTTTTGTGAGGTATGTTAGTTTTCATTCATAGGTCACCTTACGTGTGGCTCTACTGGTGTTCAGATTTGATCTCTATCTCTTTTTAGCCGAGAGCTGTAAAACACTTACAGATCTTTAGACCAGGAGCCTAAGAGAAGTGTAAAATGTAATTTATTACTGAGACAGTACAATTGAAAAATGGACCCTTTGAGWTATCTAACAGTATTCTTAATAGAAAAGGAAAGGTCCTTGAAAATCTGAGAAGCTTAGTGCTAGCCAAAGCTGAAAGAGTCCACACTGAAACATAAACAAAATTAAATAGTATTTAATTTTGAAATAATATTTTCTACAAAGGAAACTAAGACGTTTGCAATAGCAATAACTACCTATTCAGCTTCTTTCACCTTAACTCATTTTCTTCAGTCATTACGTGAGTGATAAAATCTTAAATGGGTCATTCATGCTTAAATTAATCTGTGGTTTTCCCAGAGTAGCTTCTTTGTTCATCTCCAGCTTTAATTACTGGAAAAAAAAATAAAAATGTTTTGCTTGATAGAAATTCATGGCAAAATAGATGTACCTTTCAGAAGCCATCCTGTTTCTGGAAGTTCAGTAAGTACTATATTAAATCACAGACAGTAAACCTAAATTTAAGATTATTTTACATGCAAAACCTGACACACAAAATGAGTGAATAGGCCAGTACAGAAGGTATCTCTGAAGGCTTTACAGGACAATAATCTTTTTGCATAGCAGCAAAGATTCTCTCTCACTGCTGACAGAACATATTGGTAAGGCTGTATTTTGAGGGGGGAGTAGTGGGAGCCTGGAATCTGTGAAGGCCAACTAGCAACAGGCTTCATTTTTCTGGCTGATAAATGAATACAGTTTCCACTTACGTAGATGAGGACAGTTTTATGGCATCAAACTTCACTCGGCATCTACACAGGCGCTCAACTCTGGAAAACTGAATGACAGTGATTCCTCAGTCTTTCACAGATTTTTTGTAGTCACTAAGACAGTTTTCTTTTTCCCAGCACGATCTGATATAGCTGTTTCTTTATATTCATGTTCTTATACCCAGTCTCAGTGGTGATGCATGTGTGCATCTCAAAAAATATCTAGTTAGACAAATGATGTGCAAAGAGTCTGTCTGTTAAAATGTAGAAGATACTTATTTCTTGTGCACTGTCTTCTAATTTCTCCACACCAAAAACAAATCCCTTGTTATGAAAGAGAACAAATTTTTTTTTATTCAATAAACTCCTTGTATAAAGGAATTTCCTTGGATTTCCTTGAAATTCTCTCGAAAGAAGGAATCTCTTTTTTTAAAAAAAAAACCACAAATTATTTGCATGTCATCTGTAATATAAAAATGAGTTTATCCAGTCTGAAAAATAATTATCTGCTTTGAACAAGAAAACAAAGGGATTTTCCCAGCACTTCTGCAATGCATTTTGAGTCAACCAGTATAACAGTAAAACAAGAATGTCCTTGTTTTTATGCCTAGTTGAAAAAACATCTAAGTGCTCTGATTGTTTACTGAATTTTGATCCTTGAAGGCTTGCTGCTTCTTTCCTTTTTTGGCAGAAATAGCAACTGCAGTTAATGATCATCTGGGTTTTCATTTTTTCTAAAAAGATATAATTTATCAGCAAAGAAGGAGAAAGGAATCTAGAAGTCATGCATGCAGATGCATAAACTAAATGCTGCCTCTTTTGCCAGATTGCTACTTTTGCGTGTATATTAATGGAAGATGTTTGTTTAAAAATAAGAAAAGTCCAGCAAGTCCAACCTTTAGATCTAGATGTGARGTAAAAGGGTTTTAAATCTAGATTTTCTTCTCAGAAGAATTCCAGTAGTGTTTACCTGGAGGCTATGGTACACAGATACATGCAGATACATACAGAACAGAATTTTCAAATGTACCTATATGTCTACTTCCAATTTGTGACTGGAGAGGTCTCAATGAGCACCACGAATTTAGATAGTGAACGAGTGCTGTCCTGTTTTGAATGGAACAATTCTGGATATGCTCTGAACTCTACATGAGGACATATAAGCTGGGAATAGTTTGGGATGAATTGGCAGTCAATCAGCTATTCATGAGTGGAAACTTAATGTGTCAAAAATACTATGCACAGGTTCAAAGAACTGCCTTTAGCCTAGCTCTTGTATTTTTTTAGAGTGGTAACTGGTTGTGGCTTTTGAATTTTCTGGTAGCATAAAGCCCCAGATATTCAACGAAAGCTGCAAACACTCAGTGTCTCTCAAAATGGAATCTCAAGATAGKGAATTGGAGCCATTATGAATAAAGTGGATCCTAGGAATATGTGGCTGCACATAAATTGAATGATATATCTATTATAATCTTACAAAAATGGCCAACATCTAGATAGAACCTGTATCTGTGTCAGAAATGGGAATTCAGTGTGCAAAACAAATTGAGTTAAATAGTGTGTTTAACTCATTACATCAACTTTTATCTCTCTCATAGTTACAGTGTTTCAAGGAATATATTACAGGTTTCTTGAACAAATGGAGCCTGCCCACACTAAATGAGTCAGATAAAAATCAATTACATTGTGGATCCTTAACTGTGGAAATAATCAATGTCATCTTTGTTCCCTCCCWAGCAAAAAAATATTGGTCCTGGTCAGCTGATCTTTTTAAGTTAGTTTGTGCAAAATATTTTTAATGTTTTTGTATCCTATCAATCACTGCTAATGTGTTTTATGGACCCTTTGAGAATGGAAAGCACTTTCATATCAAACCTCAAAATTAATAGGATCATTTTTAACATTGATATGCATTCTTTAGTGGAGTTACTCATCTGTGTTCATACCAAATGTAAAAAAGGGCAGCCTTTATGATTTATCATGTTCTATAAGTGTTTAGGTTCGGATTGGTCAATTTATTTATATTGCCATAGTCATCCAGGAGTCTTACACTCTCAGCAATGGAATGGGAGATGGGGACAGAATCCGCTAGTATAAGATAGTACTGCAAGTTTTCCAAACTTACTGACTTTTATCCATTAACTGGTCTGGAGGGGAGACGAGTAGGAGGGATATTATACGCCAAATCTTCCAAAATGTTACATCTGGTAGGACTGCAATTCATTCTGCTATTTAGAGGATCAATGGGAGCTGGAAGAAGAGATGAATAAGAAACAGACTTGAAGCATCACACTTTTTATTTATTCTGCCTGTGTAAGTCCATATTGTCTCTAAACAAACACAATGATGTGCTCCTYTTTATTTCATCAGATTTTATTAATTCCCCTCATTTTCTCTAACTTATCCCTCAAGGATGCATATATATTAGGATGCATTGAAAACAGATGTTGATAATCTTATGTGTGATGTTTACACCTCCAACCTTCATTGGATTCCCTGAATTCCAGATGGCACACAGTCATTCTATTCTATGTATAAGATTAAAAGGGTTTAGCTTCAAACCTGCATACTTGTCTGTGCTTTGTAATTTTAATTCCAATGTCTGGACCAACTCTATTCTGTCCTTTTCACCTTTTGTATTCTTCCACATTTGCAACTGAATATCTTCTTGTCACTTGCTGAGAATAGAGAAAGGATTCCTTCTTTCAACCTTTGCTTTGACCATTTTTGGTTTTTATATAAATTGCCCACGAGAGTAGTAAATTTTAGAATTGCTTGATGTATTAGTGTTTTATTTAGGTCTCCAAAGTGCATATAACTACACTCTAAATGCAGTAACAAACAAAGTAGACTGTTTGCAACAAGGTTTTTCACAACTTCTGAGTTGCTAAGAATTGTTAGAATAGACAGCATGATTTATTAAGTACTAGAATAACTCTTATGAGACCTGAACTCCTAAAATCTTCACTATTCTAATCTCAGCTAAACCTTATATAAGCATTTCTCTTTCAYTGCATCCATCTCTCAGTTTTTATCTATCTTCTTTTCAATATACCGTATGATTTTTCAGAATCATATTCTGAAAAGTTTATAGAATATACCGCTCTGCTATATAAGCACTATTGTACTTTATAGACAATTAGTCTGGACTTTTAGCTATAACGCAACTAATAAGTAAATAAAAGTAACACAGTGAAAGAACCAGTTGCCATCTCAGTTTGACTTTTAAACTTTTTTTAATTAGTAAAAATATTCTTGATTTATACTGTATGAATATGGCAAGATATATGCCACTGTATTTATTCAGTGCCATTATATTCATGACAATTTGTATAACAAACCAAGTTTCATGACAAAATTCTGCTGTTTTATATAGGTCTCATCTGGAGTAAGTCCATGAAAACCTATAATTAAACTAACATAGATTTGTAGTAACTTTAAATGATTTAGTCATAGTAAAATGAGTTTAGCTATGTAGCATTTGGTCCACAGTCTTGGCTTCAAAAATGYGCACTCTAAATTTGGCAGAGTAAAGGAAGCAGTAGAGAGCAGAAATCCCCGTCCTGCATACATATTCACATCCTCAGTTCTCACGTTTATATGCAAATCTTCCTTTATTTCTGCAGATGAAAACACTTCTGCACTCAGGCTGCAAAATCACAAGAAAATGTGTTTAAATTACAAAATGGAAATTTCTCATAGCATCCTCATTAAAGTAGACAATACTTAAGCCAATGTAATATCAAAGGACTCCATTTGAAGAGGAGGCAATGTGGGCATACTCACATACACATCACAGGCATCACCTAGAAAGAGCTGAGCATCCTAACACTCATCCGTGACCCAAGCTGCAGAGAGATCAAATGACAGCTGACAAAGTGACAATAGAATTATAGAAATGAGCTCCCTTAGACATTTATAGAAAAAAGAGCTGTGAAATCAGASAGACTTCAATAAATCTAGATGATCTTAGAATCCATTTGGCTGTAACCATCCCATCTTCACCACGTCTGATTCATTCTGCTTTCAGAGTCCATATGTGGGCTTTAGAAAAAAAAGGTTGTTTTTGCAAGACATCCAGGTTAAGACAAAAGCAATTCCATGTGCTTGTAAAAATCAGGTCTTCGTTCTAGAAAAAATAAAATATGTTGTCCTACCAAAATATTAATATTCTCTCTATACTCTTATGTCTTTTACATTTTGATGGCATTTCACTTGCAGAAGTCATACTGAGTCTATTGGCATTCCTGCAGTTTGGAAGATTATATCTTGGTATAGGGCTGCTCAGCACTAAAAGCAAGCAAGAAGAAAATGGAGAAGAAATGGAAAGGATCAAAAATCACTTCAGATCATTCAGCCAGCTGGTCTTATTAGGATGAGCTGCTCCAGGATCAGCCCATGATCACCTATGTCTACGATGGTGTTTTTATATTCGCTTGCTTAATGTACCAAATGCTGCCTCATAAAGAGCAGAATTCACACAAATGGTCTAATAAAAAAGTGCCTTCTGTCTAATGATCATCAAGCAGTTAGCAATCAGGAGTGAAACAGGCCTCCAAATAGTTTTTATTCATGGGTAATAATGCTCCCATTTTACAGACGAAAAAAATCAAAAAAAAAAAAAAAGAAAAAACAGATGAAAAAACACAGAAATGTGTTTCAGTCTATGACAGCAAGCTTACGTAGCGGACTGCTACAGATTGCACAAGGCAAATAAAGAGGGTCTCGGGACCTGCACCTTCCGCAATGTGGGATAACAGGGTCATGGCTCTTCTGCCAGGAAATYGCAGCTGTGCCGTCCTTCCTCTATCACTGGGTCGAAAAGCGGTTCCCGAGTGGGTTCTTCGCCTTTCAAGGGCTGCCCACGTGCTTCAGCTCCTGCCTGGCCGCGGGGCCTGGTGAAAGCAGCCCCCGGCCAGCCCGGGCCTGCAAAGGGGCCGCCAGCCCCTCCGAGGGGCCGGGCGCATCTTCCCGCCCTCACCGTTGCAACCAACTTCTTCAGCAAAGGTKGCGATGTGTAACGTCATGAGTAAAATTAACGTGAAGCCTGAGGAAATCTGAACCAAAAACACTCCTTGAGGCACAGAGAGAGGCTGCTACCTTGCCAGTGCTTTGGGAAGCAATTTCCCAGATCTGGAAAGAGTTGAAAACCAACAAAAAACAAACAAGAAGGCTTTATTTCTGTTAGAGACCAGAGCTTCCTCGGAGGCGTGCCGCGCTGCAGAGCCCAGCCCGTCCGTCACTCGCGGGCACCCACGGCCGGCCACGCCGCGCCACCGCCCCCACGCAGCCGCCGGCCCCGGCCGCCCTACGCAACATGGCGGTGCCGCCCCCCGCGACCCGCCCCAGGTGAGCTCCGCCCCCGCCCGG
>NW_028185039.1:6753465-6756296 GCF_003343005.1 Rhea americana | reverse complement strand
CCCGCCCCTCTCGCGCGGCCTGGGGCCGGGTTGCAGTTGCGGCTTCGGCGGCGGCCGTTAGGCGGGCGCCATGGCGGCGGCGGGGGGCGAGGTGTTCCTGAGAGCCCAGGGCCGGACGCTGACCGCCTTCCGCGAAGGTACGCGGCCCGGTGGGGGCGCCTGGAGGAGCCTCGGCGCGGGGCCGCGCGCTCCGGCGGGCTGCCTTCCCCGCCGCGCAGCCGGGCGGGTGGCTGCGGGCCTTGCCGGGCGGCTGGCGGCGGCGGCGGCGGGAGGAGCCCTGGCGGTCGGGGGCGGTCTGGGGCCGGGGGGCACCGCGGAGCCCGGGGCGGGGCGGGCAAGAAGCCTCGAGAGCGTCCCGGGAGCGCGGCGGCGAGGCGAGGCGGCCCCCGGCAGTCGCCGAGGCGGGGGGAGCCGCGCGGGCCCTTTGGCAGGAGCGGGGGGGAGTGAGGGAGCCCGCTGGCGCTGGCGGCGCCTGCTGAGGCTCCCGTGTCCGTTACCGATCTCGTGGAGCATCGGTCTGGGCGGTTGTGCCGCCCACCCCGCTGCCTTCTGCTGCCCCTCAGCACGGCCGGGCCTGACTCGCGTGGGGAGGCTGCTGCACAAAGTCAGTCTTACAGACACTTGTCGGTGGTATTAAACCTCATCTCGGCAATGTCAGACTGCTGGCTGGTGCCAACAGTATGCTAACGTGTTTGTACCTACATGGGTGACTTAACAGGGTGCTGTTATTTCAGTAGTTACGTTTCATAAATGGCATGGGGCTGTACTGTAGGGAATAGGAGCTGAGAACCTGTCAGCTCCTTCAGGATGCTTCGGCCTCTCTCAGGGTAGAGGCCAGATATGGAGACCAGGTGCTGGTGCTTTCCGGGAGCTTCTGAGCTGCCCTAAAGCAGCGTGAGCCACTCCAGCTAGCAGTGCAGGTGTAGTAATCAGCTCCACAGGAGACATGCGTGCACCTCTCTCCTTCCCCAATGTGAATGGAGTAGCAAGGCTGCTGCCAAGGCAAAGACAGCAGGCACCTGCTGGATGCTTGTCTTGTGGGTAGGCCAACCAAGAAATGTTTTGAACATCTGTGTATATCTTGCCTGTTCATAAAATTCTCCAAAGATGGATAATCTGAATTTTTCCTAGGCTTTTCAGGTGCATAACTAGCCTTGTGCTTAGAAATATTTTCATATTGCCATACATGGAAGATATTTTATTTCATTGTATTTGTGTAAAATTTACAAATTTTATTGACTTTGTGAGATGGGCAAGGCTAGTCAATCCCAACAATTTATCATATTTTCTTGGTTTTCACTGGAAATATTTGGCTATGCTGGTTGCCAAATAAAGAAAAATTGCTAACTCCGAACATGTGAAATTATATACAGTCATTCTGGCAACTTATTAATTGCAGGTGGTCCTGCTGGTTTGGAACAGAATGCCTAGTATTTGTTGAGGGGACAGATGACAGACAAGCCATCTAGTTAAATCAACTATATAGTGAAATTATAACAAAAGGCAGTTAGAACACTTCTGAACAAAAGCTGTATCTAAGTACTTCTTGAAAATTGACTTAATGGAACTTAGAAGAAAAAAATATTATATGGGTCTCTGGTCTCCAAGTATGCTCCTTTCTCCTGAAGTGTTCTTGTTGTTTAGTGCTCTTTAAATAAATATTAACCAAGGTTTTTCTTACAGACTGCTTGTTTTTAATCTTGTTTAGAGCAAGCAGGTTATCATAGTCCAGCCACCATCTCTGGGTGTATTGTTTCTGTGCAATATTTTACTTTGCTCTTTTTTTAAAGAGACTAAAGTTCAACACAATCTCTTAGTAACTAAGTGATTAGAAAAACAGAATCAAAGGCTAATAAACTGAGGTAAAGTTCCTTGTATTTTGAAATGAAAATCGGTTACCTGTGTTCTGTTATTCTTCTGCTGTCTTTGGAGTTCATTCAGTCTACAGACACAATTCTTTATTGCCAAGCAGTTACCTATACAAAATCTTTGTCACCAGTGCTACAACTCTGCCACAGTGTTTCCWTTGAAATTTGAAAATGACCCTTGAGGAGCTTAATTTTCTTTCTTCTTGCTAGCTTTTTTGCTAAGCTACTGTTTAACCTCCTGTCCCCGAATTGTCGTTTTGTTTAGTCTGCTTTCAGATAACATGGGAGTTATACCAATAACCTGCTGTAATCTACTCTAGATATCCAGTTTATGTGCAGCTCAGAAGCTCAAAGTTAGAGGTCTAAATTATGTGTATAATCAAGGCAGTGTCACAGCAAACAGTGTATAAACACTATTTTTGTAGAATGATATCTCTGTATGTTTTAGCTTTAGTTTTTTAATACATTCTSTCTCTTCTACCCATATGCTTCAGGTATGTTAATGAAGAAACAGGAGCATACCAGGGTAAATTTTGTTGACTTCTCATCACCTCTCCCCAAACTTCTCCTACTCTAAGTATTCTAATAGTGCTGTGCAATAATTTATGTAAAAGTAGGGGTTTTATTCTTCTTAAATAGTAAAACGAGTCATAATAATAATAAGCAGATTTCCCCCTGCCCCTTTCTCCCCCAAAGTGGAAGAAATATTCCTCTTTGAAATTTTTACAGGGTGTGTGAGAAAATACTTGTGATAGTGGAGAGATTGGATGTTACAAGAGGGAGCATCCTGCTACTCCTTGTGCAGAATGCAGTCTTTTAATGCCTCCAGATATTTTTAGTTTCCAAATTCATTGATAGGGTGTGCCCAGATCAGCTCTGGTGAGAAACCCCTCCCTCCCATCCTCATATGGTGGTGGTTTTTTTTTTTTTTTTTTTTTTTTTTTTTTTTTTTTTTTTTTTTTT
>NW_028185039.1:6581462-6753427 GCF_003343005.1 Rhea americana | reverse complement strand
TTTTTTTTTTTTTTTTTTTTTTTTTTTTTTTTAACTTTTCTGTTTAAATAATACCAATATGATCATACTCCAAAACAAATGATCCTAATTGCACAGCTTAGCTTGGTTGTGAGAAGTATGTCTGATTTGAATCTGTCTTTTGATGGGTTGTTTGATGCTTCCAAAACCTTCAACTGGAAAAGATAGTTAACAAGCATTGTGTATTCATGCTTTCAATTCCACTTGTGATTTTTATAGGTAGTTATTGTGTCTCCCTCCCTGCACTTTTGAAAACTAGTRCTACTTTTTTTTTGTTGTTGTTGGTCGTCATATGGAAGCTTTTTTACACTTTTCATCATCCTTATTATGCTTCCCTTCCAGACCTCAAAAATGATAGAATAGTATTCAATGCAGGAATACAATTTGGTTTTATACAGGGGCATAATGATAATGGGATTTTTCTTGTTTTGCTTTCTATTCCTTTCCTATCTAAGTAGTTTTTTTTTTTTTGGGGGGGGTGTGATTAGTGAACACTGAGGTGACTTTTCTTTGTAGCACTCGCAGAACTGTCCTTGTTTTTATGAAGTTGGTGATGCTCTTCTGCATTGAAGTTCATCTGCTGCTTTCTTGAATGATCATGCTGAGTAATGGAGTCCTTACATAGTATTTCACAAGCAAGCCTTATTTTTATTGTGCCAAATAGCTTAATTTTAGCAAATTTCACTTCCTTGCTATTCAGTTGCTCTTACGGGTTCTGTGTATGCTGAACAGTACRGGTCCCAACACAGATGCTCATGGGATCTAAGTGTTTGTGTCTTTTTTTTCTTTTTCTTTTCTTACCAATTATTTATCCATATAAGGACATCTGTAAGAGCCTTGGTTGAAACTGTGTCAAATACAGTCTACCTAGATCTCRGAGAGGTTTCAAGTGGGTTCCTCTTGTTGATGTTCCTACTGACTCTCTTGAAATTGTAAACCTGAGAGGTAGACTTCTCTTTGCAAAAGCTGTTGAGAACTCTTGAAGAGGTAGTAACTGCGGTAGTTACTGTCTTTGTTAAGACACTATCTATTACTTTGTATATATAGGCACCAGCTTTGCTATTTACTAGTTAAGAAATTGCTCTGGAACACTTTTTAAATGTTGGTATGGATTTATTATTATTTGTGTTTGTTTGCTGAATCCTCTACTGGTGCTCTGATGCACTACCTGTAAGGAAGCATTCTGGCATTGAATCTTTCCAGGTTCCTTCACGGTAGACAGGAATACAAAAATTCACTTTGCTTTCCTGCTWTGTCACTGTCTTCTCTGCATGTCTTTCTCTGCAAGTCTCGAACTGACTGTCTGGCAAGCTACCTGCTTGTAATGCTTTCAAACGGGCTTTTTTAGTTTTCAGGTTTACACTGTTTTCCAATTATTCTTCACTCTTTTAGCTGAACTTTTTGGACTGTTGCATCTTGCTTTCCAGAGTATAAAGTCTTTCATGTGTTCTTATTTGGATATAGCTTTAGTTTTTCAAGGAATTTGTGGTGGTTTTAGTAGCCTCCTTACAGCTGTTGTGTAGTCAGGCTGGATTATTTTCAGTTTTTTAGAATTCCTTCTTAGCCGGTGCTGTGCATATGGTCAGAGCCTTTGGGATAATTTCCATGCTGCCTTCAAGGATTTTTGCACTTCTAAAAAGTTTCATAATTGCAAGTAATTCTCTTCCTTTGAAATTAAATACAGCTACAGTCAATTTCTTTTTTTCTTACTTTCACATGAATGTTTAATCTTGGTACATTATGATTACTGTTCTAAAGCTCTTCAACAGTAATATTCTTGAGCCAGGTTTTGCACTGATCAGGACACATCAAGAACTGCTTACTAGCTACTGTGTTTCCTTCCCAATATTGGTTCCAACTGTCATATGAATTAGGCAAAAATTTTAGGAATTTTTAAGTGGGTTTTGGGCAACTCTGTCACTTTACCTTGTCACACCCAAGATATTTCCACTCACACCTACAGTCTTTGGCTGAATATACGTGTTAAAGTTGAGGGTGGGCATAAGGTATGACTAGAGCTTACCATTTTGGTGCCCTTAGTACAAGTCAACTGCTTGTATTGGGGGGAGGGCATTTCTTACCTTGGTAGTTAATTAAAAAGTTTAACAGTATATCTTTTTAAAAAAGTAGCAATAGTTACTTTATTTGAGAAACTGTTCTGTCACTTAGTGTTTCTCACTGATGCTAATTCTGTAGTTTGTACTTATTATACATAATTTTTACAGTAATTACTTTTTTAGAGAGAGACTTCTGTGTTCTCCAAAAATGCATTTTGGTGAGGTTTTTTCTTCCNTTTTTTTTTTTTTTTTTTTCCTGAGGCACAGAACTGAGCATCACAAAATAACTTAACCTTAGTCATGCCGCAGAACCCTTCTAGCCATTTCTATGGTAGTCTCTAAGGTACAGCTGAAAAATGCAACTGAAAGGAATGAAGACTTCATGTGAATGAGATCTACTTTTGTATTTGAACCTACAGGCAACAATGACAGTATTTTTTTAAAGTCATGTTGGTAATATTTTAATATTGAATGAGGAATTATATAGGATTTAGTGCAAGCACTGTATTTTTTTTTTTTTTAAGCTCTTCCAGGGCTGAGAGAAAGGAAAGCGTATTCCCCAAAATAGTTGGAGGCCGGGGGGGGGGGAGAGAAATGGCTAATTGTCTTATAAGGTACGGGTACTGCCTAGGTATAAAAACTCAGTTCTTCTTCCTGATTATAGTTTTGTTAGAAAAGGTTGTGCTTCTTGTCTCATTTTACCTAGAAAAACAATCACATGTGAACTTCGATAGAGACAGCTAAGGGAAGGAACCCATGTACCTGATATGTTCTTGCTGTTCCGTATTTAACAGTGAACAGAAGAGAGACTCAGGCCATTATTATCTTTCAAAATAGAATGTGTTTGAAGGTACAGAAAAAGCAAACCAAAACTGTTTAATMTTTGGTTAGCAGTCTGCATTTAAACATGGGGAAAAATTGTATTTCATTTCTTCCAGTGATCTTTTAAAGAACCAAATTCAAGTCCCTTGGCAAACACACAGTTGTCAGTACGCAGGAGTTCTTTTTAGTTATTTCTGCCTCCTCTTAACTTTTCATAACTCCTTTTCTGTAAAATGCTATGGAGTCTACAGAAAAACAAAATGAACCCCAAAACCACAGCATGTGCTATTGAAAATCCTGCCATTGAAATGCTGGTAATTCTACCATTACTGCACTGTTGTCACAGACCTGCTTCCAGAGGTTTATATGACCAGCCTGTGTATATGTTCATTTGTGATCATTAGGGAAGGGAGGAAGAAAAAGAAGAGGAGAATTTAGGGAAAAGCAAAAGAGGAAGACACTAAGTTGTATCAAGATATCAACTATTGTCCTCTAGAAAGGGTAAGGTTAAGACTTAAATCTCATCTAGGTCATCAGTGCCTTTTTGTGTGTGTTCACAAAGGTTTTATGTTGTGAATTACTGCTGACTACTTTGGCCCTTCATAGAATAATGCTTAAATAAAATTAAAAGCTGGAACTGTTTTTCAGCCTGGTCTACTAAAAATACAYTATTGATCCAGTCTCTGTAGTTTGGCTTGCATGGGAGCAGGAAGAGTAGAATATTGAAACAGGCATACCGACCTGTTGGAGTTGGACCTCTGTAGTAATCAGCTGTACAGCTCTTAAGGAGGCCTGGGAACAAAATGGATTTGGAATAAGAGTTTTGTGTGGCTCTGTGTGAGAGCAGCTCCACAGGCATTATTTCTCCTTCAAAAAAGCAGCCACTGTGTGGCATGGAAAAGGGATGGCTACCTGAAGAATGAATGATGTACCTTGTCAGTTTATGGAGATGCTAAGTGTATATAGTTGTATACCGTATTAAGTAGTGTGTGTGCTTTGATTTGGGGGGGGGATTGTTTTTGAAGTAGTTGCCATGGATATTATAGATGTCATTCAAAGACACGTTTCCTTAAGGTAGCTCAATTCTTGGAATTAAAATCCATGTTTTTTAGTCTATATATCCAAAACTGCACTGACCACTTGAAATTAAATTAGACTGGAGAAATTACCTAGCTTCAGTATCACGMACACTTGCTCTAGTTGCCATTAAGTCAGAAAGTAACAAGGAAAATAAAACATGAATAGTTGGTTGGTTTTTTGTTTGTTTTTGTTTTTTTAATRGCAGTAAAGGGGCAGTAGCAATACTAACAAGTCATGGAAAAGTGTTTGATGTCTGTAGGCTGTTATCTTCTGTAYCGGGTTTAAAACTTTTAACTGTCAGTGTATAACTTGGCTAGAATGAATAAAGAAAAACTAACTCTTGCAGCACACCATGATTAATTTGAAATATAGTCAACCAAAACGGAATATAGAGTCTTAGGCACCCCCAACAACCTGCTGATTAAAGCACTCTGCTGTTGGATACAGGAAGTGATGGCCTATTTTAGAACAGGCCTTAGCTATGTCTGAGAAGTGGGACTTATTACTGAGAAATACTGGAGAGGCTGACTATTATTTGTGTATGTTCAGAAGCTGCAATAGGCTGAGAAAGCATGAGAAAGCACACTGCAACGCAGAATGCTGTGGCATCCCTCTGTAGGGTGGGAGACCTAAGTTTGTATTGCTAGTCCAATTCAATTCTTTCAAAAGAGATAAAGACTCCTTGAGGAGCTTGATGTCTTGTGCAAAACTGAATTCTTTCTTTACAACCTATTTTGAGGCAGTTAAATTAAAAATATTGAAGCAGAAATGAAGAAATCTTGTATATTCAGGAATACTGGAGGTTGTAGGAGGACTGGCTGAATAGATATGAGAATGGGAGGCTACAATACATTAGGAGACTTCTTTGTTTTTGTTAATCTTTTGTAAATACATTCTATATTGACACTAATAATTTAAAAAGATAGCCCAGTACTTTGAAAACAAATTGGTAATTCTTGCAGTTTGGGGCACAATTAGGCACCAGCTCTATCTGAGAAATCTGTTCTCTTCTACTTGGTACTTGCATTTATTTATATATTTATTTATATATTTATTTATTGCTGTGGTTATTTTAGAAAGTCACGAACAGCCTCTGTGCTTATACAGATGAAGAGCCAGTTTTCGGTTAGTGTTCTCAGCTCTGCTCAATTTTGTGATGCAAGGTAGAAAGCAGAAAAAATATTTATTAATTGAATCCTGATCTTTTATTGATCTACCTGGTGTGCACTTTATTTGATATAAGACTAGCTCATCTAAAAGCTTATTTAAAAAAAAAAAAAAAAAAAAAAAGACCTGACCTATGAACTGGAAAATTGAAATTGTTGGAGAGAAACCTTTGATGTCACTCCCCAGACAGCCATTGCTTGCTGCATTTGAAGAGAAGATGACAACAGTCCACACTATTTAATTGAAAACTTGCAGACTAGTATTTAGGGATGTGGATCATGACTACATGATCACTGCAAAAACAACCACCTCCTCCCACCATTCCTGCCCAAAGCTGTTTATTGTTAACTCTCTGCCCAACTTTGGCGCTCCCCTAGCGTACTGACAGAGTGATTTGCTTAACTCTCTCTTCTTGTGATTCAGTGCAAAGTCCAATGAACTGGTTCAGACAGCTTTTTGTGGTGCCTGACTTACCACACAAGCAGATGAGGTTCATTTGCATGTACCTGTTCTGCTTGAGGATCCTGGCAAACAGCTGGTGAGGGAGAAACAGGGTGCAAAAGTTCTGGGAGTAATGATCTGAACACAGATTAAGGCCTGTAGATAAGTCACTTGTTAGGTGAAAGATTTCTACATCCAACTATGCTAGTGGAACATTCATTTGACTTCTGTTTYTTGTTTCTACTCTCCTACAATATTGGAGCAATCACACAGAGGTGATCTTGGATTGTTTTAAGCAAAATCAGCCAAGCTGCTCTAGTTGCAACAATATAAACTGTTTAATTGGACTGATGTTTTGACTTCCACAAATAAGGAAAACCTTCCACAAACCTGTTTGCTGACAGACCAGTGAGAGCAGTTAACTTATTTCCCGGTACAGCGGAATTCAGAATATGACTGAAGACTTTATGCACCTGTAAGTTTGCACCAGTTCTGTTGTACCAGTCTGTACAACTCACTTCATGATATTCTGCATTTAGTTACAGTGCTTAATATTAATCGAAACATGTTATTGATCAACAAAAGTTAAATTATAATTTAAGTATAAACTAAAGTTTTCATATATTATTGTGTTCCCACTTAATTAAATTTGTAAGTACAACATGATAAGTAATGCAATTTCATTTAAATTTTTGAAAATAGGTTTTCTAGTGGGCCAGATCAAATAACAGCAAAGAAGCTGTAAATATTTAATCAACCTTGCTTTTTCTGGTAACTATTTGATGAGTTATCTACTACAGGAATACTTGTTTACTTGACCAAGACCAGTTAAACATTTTAGGTAAATGTTATGCAGCCCTGATTCCTGCATCTCTGCTGTTGCTTCCCTTTCTTCATTTTGTTCCTTTTCATCTTTTTTTTTTTCTTTTCTAACGGAGAATATAGTGCATATCCCTCTCCATTGTTTTCAATTTCTTTCTCTTTTCACCTCCTATCTCTTTCCTTTTCTCCCCATTGTTCTTCACCTCCACCCCTGCCTCTTCTGTTTCTCCTTTCTTCTACCATATCTTGATTTTGTGTACTGAAACTTCTCTTTTCAAATTTGTCTTCTCTCCCTCTCTTTCTCATTGCCTAACATGATCATTGCCCACCCATTCACACCAGTGCATCTGTGCGCAGTCTTGGAAACTTTCAGGTACTGAAACCTAGAGAGCTCCTATCCTAGTGTGAATACAAGGCAGGAAAAAAGTCCATAAAGCTTCTATTAGAATAGATGCTGCTCCAGCCTTGCAACCTATTTTGCTTCGGCTCTGCGTGCTGCCTGACAGTGCATGGTTTGTTTGCCAGACTTCTGTCTCTCTGTTCAAGCATTATAGATGAGGTTTATTTTCACCTGGGACATGGTCCAATCCTGCTGACTGTGCCAGCCAGCCTGCTTASCAGGCACCTGAAGTGCTGCAGATGCACCAACTGCTGCTGGCCAGCAGACGCTGTCCTTGGGGCTCTAAATAGAGAAATGCACCCTTGAGAACAAGATTAGTTGTCTTCTCTAGCAGTTCCTGGGAAGGAGGGGGGAGGGGAAAGACTTTACATATAGGCCACTGGTAAAATAACTGGTTTCAGATTAATCAGTGCAAAACAAGCAGATTTCTTCAACGCTGATGAACAGTGAAGGAGTATACTTTTGAAGTTACTGGAAAAGGGACAGGTGTTAAGAATCCCTGTCATGTTTTTCAAGGATTTCAGCTTTTTCTCTGAGTGTCCATTTATTGAGTCGAGGATTGTGATGCTCCTCTAAAACAAGTAGCTGTTTCAGAGCTTCCTTTTAGTTTTCTTTCAGATAGGTCATGAAAGATTTCTGATGCAGACCTTTTTTTTTCTTTCTCTATATAGCTTATAAAAACTGTAAGTTGATTTCTCTGCCCAGACAATACCTTTGATGTAGCACGTAAGCTGATTTTTATGGCAGTCATATTTTTCATTTTCCATGCAAGATGCACAATAAAAACCTAAATTACTTTGTGTCATTCAGCCTGTTTCAAAAGGCTT
This sequence comes from Rhea americana, assembly GCF_003343005.1. Taxonomy (NCBI): domain Eukaryota; kingdom Metazoa; phylum Chordata; class Aves; order Rheiformes; family Rheidae; genus Rhea; species Rhea americana. Next base: position 6,745,793 of record NW_028185039.1, on the reverse strand, counting down.
CTATTGAAAACTCATGGATAGATGGATCATTTTACTTCTCTGAATAAGTTATGTAATTGCAAAAGTTAATTTCATTTCAGAATTAAAAGCTAATGAATGACTAAAAGTTTCCATCTATAAAACGTGATTATTATTTAGAGCAAGGCAATGCTAGTATGAATTAATAGACAATGTTAACTGATTATAAATCATTTTGTTTAGAATTTAAATATTACGTTAAATAAAATGTAGAAGCTTACATTTGGCAAAGAGATCCAATGTCATGGCAACAGATTAATTACCAGCAGCTTCTGGGAGTTGCCTACATAATTTCTTCACTGCCCTGCCTGAGTCTATCCGTATCCACTACACAACAGGCAAATTCTGATCTGTGTTTTTTGATCTTTTTTGAAAGAAACATACCTGCCTTCTTACGAAGTACAAGGCAGACTGGAACCTGGAAAGCTAAAATTCAAGTGGTCCAATACTAGAATATTTTCTCTGAACTTTAAAAAAGAAACCAAAAGTAAATCCATGCTCTGGACATACCTTTGGCTTGTGTACTGTTAATGGGGGGTTTATCTAGTGTTATCACCTCAAACTGTATTTCAGATCAGGCTGACGTAATACATGAAGTTATTTATGGATTATATTTTAATTTGAAATCATTTACTGTATTTTTTAGACTCAACTATATGTTGATGTAGTTAGTGACTTTTTAACAACTGGAATGCCATTAGAAGAAAGAATAAAAGTAAATGTATAGAGCAAAACCGGAGACAGACATGGTCAAAAGTGTGAAAGCCGTATGCAGCTGTCCAAACCCAAATATTCAGGATGCAAATAAATGTGTGCAGACAACCGGAGAAACCACTGTGAACTCATGCTTGTACTTTAATTCAGGGTTGAGACAACAGTCTAGAAAGTGGGATACCCATTTTTATTTTTAATTTTTAGCCAAATGTAGCTTTACTTGCCCAGTGTTTTCCTTCCTTAAACTGCTTGCAGTCTCAGTGATCCTGGTTCTTTTGTTGTACTTATTATAGTATCAGAGAAACAAGAATACAAAAAAAGTAGCTACAGAAAGTTTGGTGTCCCTTTTGTCTCTGCAGACTCTACAAATGTAAGTTTGCTTCTGAGTTCCTACTTTTTCATTATAGGTCTGAAGAGCTAGTGTAGAAGTACTCAAGATTTTAATTGTTGCTGCTAGTTGACGTCACTGGGATTTTTGTTTGCTGTCCTTGGTTCTGTACAATGTCTTCAGTTTCAACTCAAAAGAATTTGTTGCATCCAATTTCTCTAAAATTATAAGAACAAAATGCTTTTAACTCAGTAATAATTTAAGGACAAGTCTACTGGTACCACAGAATGTGTTGTGTATATTTTAATTTGTTAGTTAGGCAATAATTGAAGTCCTGCACGAATCAACCGAAATCGAATGTTACATGCTGTTGTCCTATGTTGTAGTCTTGAAATCTGCAGCACTATTTGTTGTATTCTTCTCACACTTTTTCTTCAAGTTGGACTTCATTGCCATGTGATATAATTAGATTAATATACTTTCATTCATGCTGCTAGCCATCAGAGGAAAATTTTGTACCTCTGCTTTTAAATTCGTGCTCTATCATTGTCTACAGAAATGTATATCTTTATTAAAATGGCTCCAACTTACTTTGGTGAAGATTCAATTATGCATGGAAACTTTCATTCTCTTTTTATAAGCTTACATAGCACTTCACTTCTTTCTTCCTTTAGATAAGGAGTATGAATGGAAGGGGCCCTTCTACTTCATCCAAGGAGCAGATCCTCAGTTTGGGCTGATGAAAGCTTGGGCAATTGGAGACTGTGACAATGGAGGTGATGAATGGGGAGAAGAGATCARATTAACAGAGCAAGCTGTGCAAGCCATTAACAACCTAAATCCGAAACCCAAGTTCTTTGTATTGTGTGGAGATCTTATCCATGGAATGCCAGGTAAGGCAACTAAAAGTATAGAATGGAGATCGTAACTCCACTTGGTGTGTATTCAGGTCAGCAACAAGGCCAGTTTAATTTTCTGGACTTCACAATACTTTCATGGGGTTTGCTATTATGTCGTTTCCATGTTTGGGAAAAAAAATGCTTTTCAAATTATTCTTGAATATTTTGCTTTCTTCATTTGACCTACCGTATCATTCAGTTCAGCTGTGCCATTCTCTTAGCTGCTCCTTTCRGTGACCTAAGGAATTGTCCTTAAAAGAAAGGTCCTAAGAAGAAATACTAAAAATCTTTCTTCTAAACAAATTGCCTTCAGAAGCTAAATAGGCACTCTAGCCATTGGCAAAACAGTGACCAGAAAAAAGAAATAGCTACAGCTACAGCTTTTTTGAGTACCTAAATTGGCAGAGAATTGTCTGAATTTAGATGTATAAATTCAACCACTTCAGTATTTGAATTCTTAAAATGCAAAAAGTCAGTAAATTCAAATTGTAGAATTCTGTCCTATTTCTATAGAACTCTTGAGATTTGAGTATTTCTGTGCACTGATAGAACAACAACAGCAGAGCATCTAGAAAGGTGTGTTATGAAATTTTACTGTTAAAACTGTAAAACACTCAATACTTTCCATTTTAAATAAATATTCTTATTTGGAGTGAATAAAACAATCTTTACAGGTTACCAGTTGACAGATACTTCCATTACATCTGCTTTTGAGACTCCCTTCTATTTCCCACCTTTGATAACAAGCAGACCTGCAAACAGCCTTAGTGATGGAGTTGACAGCACAATGATCCACAAAGCGAGCTTGTTAATACTGAGTCTTCTGTGCTTTGCTTTACACACTGCTTTGCACTCCACTTGCAGCTGATATTGTGCTCCCTGGTTCTTGTTTGTGCAGTAAGGTTTTGAGTGTGATTGAGACTTTTTACTAATTCCTTCTCTTTCTTACAAAGTGGATTTTAAAACCTTAGCTGTGAGTCAGATTCATTGACATTATTTATAAGCCACAAACTTTCTTTTGGCCAGAACAGTTTTAGTGATAAAACAGTATAAAAAGCAAAGAATTTAACTTTATAATAATCTATTGCCTATAACCACAGTAGCTGCTTCATATTATATAGTCTGTCATTACATTACTTCTTTTATTGGTTTATCTTCTTCAGTTAATTTTGGAAGTGTAGGTTCAAACCAGCTCAGCCACAATTATAAGCTGATCTCTTCATAAGAAGCATCTTGCCCTTCTACTTGACTTTTAATTTGCGGAAGTATTCTGGATGTGTTGCTTTTAGTATCCCTTGTAAGGGGCTGGGAGGACTCGGGACAAATAATAGGTGTTCTACATATTGAGAAGGAATTTTTGCTAAAAAATTTAAGTAATCCAAGAACCTAAGTTAACTTAATTTTTCTTGAATATTTATCAAGTGTTCATAAAACAATGCGAAGAGTTCTGTCTGAATACTTTTGTCTGTAATGACTTTCAACATTATTATAAGGCATTTTCTGTTAACAGGGTAATGCCAACTAAAGAGAGCTCGAATGAAATTCTGACTTCTACTGGGTACTTAATGACTAAATACAATAAATGAGTCTTGAAATATATAGAAACTTGTATGCTGCAAACTTTATTTTTTCCTAGTAATGGATCACTCTAGTTATTATACCTTTTACCAGTGTATGTCTAAGATTTCCATAATATTTTAAATACAAATCTGTTAGTTTGGCAAAACATTATCATGTATTCATTTTTACTAACAAACATGTAAAGGAAGCTGAACAGATTGTGCTGCTGAGATCACTTGCATTATGTGATGTATATGTTGTGCAGTGTATATATATTTCAAGCAGTCTATTCCAGTTTCCAAGAAATTTCAAGAAAGAGTAGTTCATTACCTCTCTTGGCATATTGTCTTTTATTCAACTCTCCCACTGTAAATGTAGCTTGTAATTTGTAAGTACTACAGATACTAGTACTTCATTCAGATTCTAGTAATTTCTTGTTGATTTTAAATTTATATTTGGTAACATCTTGTATAACTATTCTCAGGTAGTTGTATAAAATAGTTAACAAAATACATTACTAAAGGATTTTTAGAATCTTTAATTGGAACAATTACTTGTCATTGTATTGCTGCTTTCATATTTATGTAAATGGCTTGCTGTGTTGTCAGTGGGTAAACAGATAGAATTTTAAGTTTTTTCCTGTGGATTAGCACTGTGGCTAGTTGCCCAATAGGGCAGGGAGGCGTGTGTAATCCAACAAAGGGAGGTAGAAGCCCTGAGTCAGAAAAGTACTTTATGGAGGGATAGCTCTGATTCTGTATATTTAAAAAGAATTTTAAACCATGTTTTAGTTTAAACTGTTTGAATATATATTATGGAAGAAGTGAAATACTGAGCTTTTCAAAAAATCTTTTTCCTACTATTTCCTACTATTTTTTCCTCACTTAGCCCCTGGAAGAGAAACACYTTCAAAACTCGATATTTTCTTTGTATTTTATTTAATTATATTTTAAGGTGAGACAACTAACTCTTAAAAATTTCCTACCGAGATATTTATTTCTTTCGTATAGCTTGTTAATAGCTATTTTTGTTTGATTCTTTTGCGCTGCAAGATTTGGCATTGAAAAACCAAACTGTTGACTTCATAAGAACTTATTTGGTGCACATACATCATCAAAATGGAAATCCCCTGATGTTAGAATTGCAACCTTTCCGTGTTCCTTGCAGTGATAGTTCTTGGAAACCTTGAAACAACAATCACATTTTCTAGTTTTCTACTGTGTTCCATGCTAAATTGTAGCGATTGAGATAATTTCCTTGTTACAAACAAATTCTTAACTTTCTTCTCTTGATGAAATACTAACATTTCTGCACTCATAATGAAAAGGTGCCGTTATRTGCCAGCATCACATGGCACAAGTCTCTCGCCACCAATTCTCCACTAATCTGTGCTTGAGATTTCATACTCTTCAAATCCCTTTAAACAACTCAAACTGAAGCCACAGTGAAATAAAAAGCTAAGTCAGCAACTCATTCAAAAATTTATTGGAAAGAGTTCATTTTCAAGATTATATTAGGAATACTGAAACTTGTCAGTATTTTTTTGTTGTAACAAAATTTTGAAAACATAAGTCTTTCTGAAATACTACATTAAAGAAGAGSAGAAACAATCTGAGAATTTTTACAGTCAGTAGCTTTTCAGATTACTTGAATGTGTGTTTGTGGGAATGAAAACTAGTATTAGTATTTCTTTTCCTTGAGTAATTTTAGTATTTTCACTATTGTTCTAGCCAGCAATGTTTAGACTTACATAAAGCATGTTTGTAGTGGAATGGGTCTGCAATCATTTCATATTTCTCCTCAGTAGAGTCTCTCTAATTGCTGTGTCAATTCCTTTATCATATTAGTTCAAAAAAGGAATTAAAAGAATTAAAAACACATKTTTTTCAGTAGGCAAAAATCAGAAATGACATGAGACATGCCATTGATTTAAGTTTAATAATACTTAATTTGGCTTATACCTGTCTTATTTGATATCTTAAATTGATGTTAGCCTTTTAAACCACTTGCAAGCTTCAGCTATATTAAAACTGACTAAAATCAGTGTTAATGAAAGCATATCACAGTTACAGGTGCTGCATACTTATTGAAGAATGCTGCTGTCAGCTAGAGTTCAGTTACATTTTACCATCCATTGGCTTGATGTCTGTAGGGTTTCTTGTATTACATTGCTTTATAATCAATGCTTGTCAATGAAAAGAAGGGAAAAAAAAACAACTAAACATTGCTCTTAATATTTTTTATCATGGAGAACTGCGTAAAGTTTATGACTATTTCAAAGCATATACTGTAGCTTTTTAGCTGCAGCAATACTGAAACCTTTAAAAAAGGAACTCCAAGAAACCTCAGAATTCCAGCAGCTTGAAGTGATGAATAGAATCCTGATCAGCTAGGAAGCAATCAAGCAGAGCACTTGGAATCCATTACAGATGTCATTAAAGAAATGAAATAATCAGTGTCAGTATCTTGGTATTTAGCTGCTGATTAAAAGTAGTTTGTACTCTGAATATTATTTGCAAAAGTTTTTCTTGATTACATAATCAAGAATAGGATATCTATTCCTGGTAACACTAATATTGTGATACTTAAGAATTTTAAGCAGTACCTTCCTTATACTGCAACTGTTACTAAAATTATTTTCTATAAGCTTGTTAGATACTTACATGTACCGTGATAATAAAAGACTTTTATTTCGAAATACATTTGTGTGCATTAAGTTAGTGTACCATAACTTAGTATGGTAAAAATGGTAATCTTGAAATGCATAATTTATTCATTTCACTGCATTTTTCCAAAACCCTGGAAATGTATTTCTAAAAGTATTTTTCCTCATACGAAGTTGAAACCTTATGTTTCAGTTGATGACAACTTCTCTTATTCTTGCATTAACCAATACCCTTTGAGCCCACTAAGCCAGCCAGTTTTTCACCCATTAAGTAGTGAAACATCCTAACTCCACAGCCTTTCTAAGGTGGTAGAGCATGGCCTTACAGTGACATCTGCTGCCATCTCAGCACCCTTAGGTGCATACTATCTCATCCCACTCACTTGTTCAGGTTGAAATTTTTCAAGAGACACGGCTGAATCCTCTTTTGCTACTGATAGTTCTACTCCTTGCATTCTATCTCTAGGCACAAAAGATTAGGAGCAATTTTTCGTGAGAACTGAAGATAAGCAGCATTGAGTACCTTAGCTTTATCTGCATCCACCGTCACTAAATCACTGCCTCATTCTTGAATAAGTTCGYGTTTTCTTTTTTTATTACTAATGTAATAGCAGAAGCTCTTCTTTTTGACCATCACATCTCTTTCTAGTTTCAACTCTAGGTGAGCTTTGGCTTTCCATACACATTTCTGCACATCCAGACAATGTTTTGATACTGCTCCTTCAAAGCTTGTCTTTGCTTGCGTTTCCTTTCTACACTGGTACTTGGTCTTGAGTTCCCCATATTGCCAAGCCATTCGCCTGGTATGTCTGCTTTTTTCCCTGAGTATCAGGATGCACCATTCTTAGGCTTGGAYGAGGTTGTGCTTGAAGACCTGCCAACTCTCTAGAACTCCAGCTTTTCAGAGCAGCCTCCCATAGGATCCCATCTAGCAGTTCCCTGAATAAGCCAAAGATCCTGGGCTCCAGGAAAGCAGCTACTTGTTGCTATAGCCAAGATTGCCAGGGATTAACACATCCCTAGCACTTCTGTGTTGTTGAGTAGCAGGTCAAGGCTCCAGTTTGCCCATCTCGTGTCTGTTTTAAGAGGTTTTCCAGACTCCCTTCTGGATAGGTTTTAGGAAGTGTCAGGAAGGTTAGTCTCCCAAGACAACAAGGACACATGATGTGGATACTTTCTCAAGTTGCTTAAAGAAGCATCCGTTTCCTCACCCCAAATGGCCGCTCTGTAGCGAAATCCCATCCTTAGTTATTGACCTCTCCTCTGATCCTGTCCCACAAGCTCAAGAAACTTGTTGCCTATTCAATGAGACAGCTCCATACATTGAAGCTGCTCTTTCATGTAGAGGGCATGCTCTCCCGCTGTACCTCCTTTCTTACCTGTTTTTCCTAGTTCAGTTTAATAGCAGCAGTGTGCTTCATTCTTCATCCCATACCTTTAGCATAGATTAGTGCCCAGGAAACAGCTTCTGCATTTCAACACCTTTAGTTACAACAGCAGAGATTTCAGCTGTTTGCAAGGTTATTCTGTTGAAGAAACAGAAACACTGACTTGTGAAGCTGAGACTCTGGCGGCTTTTTTTTTTTTTTTTTTTTTTTTTTTTTTATGACTCCTTTGGAACAACTTGTTGAAACTGCATTTTTCTAATGATACTACTAATGTCAGTAACTTGATAGACATTAATTTTAGCCAGTAAAGTATTTTATGTGATGTAGTTTTAGAGCAGGTGTTTAATTATTTTTCATTAATGGCTCTATTTATAGGGGTAAAAGAAAAAGTAAGACAGGAAGTCTCCTGCAAACTTTATTTAGCTCTGACTGTAATAAAACATAGCTGTTCAGAGACTAAGTGAAACAAGTCTTGTCTAATAGTGTGTATAACCAAAAAACTGGTAATACTTGATTAAGCTTGATCTGTTGGCAGTGTAATAGTGGATCAGTGAGCAAATAATGTTTATGCTTGCAGTTTTAGAATGATCCATTTATATGTATATGTTAATGAGAAGAAATCAAAATCACTGGAATTGAGAAGTATTATGGCACTTCAGATACACTATGAATACTTGTACTAATTTGTTTAGTTAAGTGAAGACATAAATCCTTAATATCTAACATACRCTTTTCCTGCCCAGGTCATTATGTGTTAAATATTCTGACACCAGCCTTTCCAGTCAGTTAAGCCCAAGTAATAAAATTTTTCATTTTTTTCTCTACCTTTGTCTTGCATTATTAAATGGTTTAATTAAAAGCTTTCAAAATGCTATCATATTTATAACACATTTCTGAAACAAATTTGGTTCCAGTGAAGGAATGTTGCTTTCTTGGTAAGGTGAGTGGAAACAGGATCTGATACTTAATAGCCTCAGGTATTGTGCTCTTCCTAGATGTCCTTTAGATTTCCTGTGTTTTGCTGAGGAGGGGGAAGGAGGAAGGGGAGGAGGGTTGTTTCACAGAATAGACAGACCTGTGCCATCTTTTCTCCCTTCCAACCCTTGTCCAGTTGTCATGTTCTGAATCTGACTGAGTGACTTGTGACTTGCAGAGCTTGGTGGCTTATAATGGTGTTGCTTCTAGAACAGTGTGAATGATTCGATTTTGTTCTTCGTTGAATGAACGAAAAATAATGGGTGAAACGAGAACAAGTCTCAAGTTAAGTCCCTCATTTAAGACATAACATTTCCTTGCTACAGAACTATTCATATCTTATTACTCCAGCTCCTCAAATATATTATACAAAATGAACCAAGGACAGGAGGAAAACGAAAACAATCCATACCAGAAAGCCATATAGACCAATAGTGGAGGCATGTACCTGAGAGGGTAGATGACAGGGACTCAGACTTCTATTGACCAAAGAGGCAAATGTGTCTGAATCTCCCATAATCTAGATTAGTTCTTTAAAGGTTTTTTGTAGCACTTTGCAGTTCTGTGATGTAAATGGTTGCAACATTGTAATAAAGGACCTGTAAGGAAAGTCTGTAGCTCTGTAGAACATATATGACTGCAAAATGAATTTTGTTATCTAGGCTAAATACAAGGTCTCATTAACTTCTTGTAGTCTACTGCTAAAAATGTTTCCTTAACTTTTAGACAATTTTTAGACATATGCATCAGATAGTTGTTTCTCTGGTAGAATAAACATCATTCTTGTTTTCATGTGCCAATATATATTTTCTCAAGTGTTCTTGTGTTTGCATAGATCCAGAAATACATTTCAAATTCTTAATTTCCTAAATATTATGACTATGGTGCACTGCAGTAAAAATGACATGAATTGGTATTTTTTTCAGACACAGACCAGTTACAGCTTAATGAACAGAAGGTAGCTGGGGAGAATTAAACTGAAGCTGTCAAGTTTAAATAAAGCTGCCCAAGACTGGATGCTGTAGTAATAAGAAAYGTAGGTGTTTGTTACCATTATATTAAAATTTGTGCAAGGGGATGTTATGAATTAATCTAGTGGCAAGAATCTGAATGTGAAAGGATACTTTTCAAACAGCAAATGTATAGTATTTAAAAACAATTGTCGCGGTTGTTGCTGGATCAGCCCAGCTTCTCAACTTAAACTGTGTCCAASAGAGATTTTGTTTAACCTACCAGTATTAACTGAATTGCAGGAGACATCTATTGGGATAACATGGAGTTGGTCAGAACATTTGGTTCCATAAAGCATGATGAAATGTATGTGTTTTTATAAATGTCTCTTTTGTAAGTGGAAAAAGTTAAAACATCTGATTATTTTAATCACCTTTACAGAGATGCAGTCTTATTTGATAATATTTTTGTATTGGTTCTTGGTGTGCTTGCTGGCTCTCTCTCCTCTCGGTTTAGTGCCGTAGTTATAGTGTAAGATCTTCCGGTATTGCCTGTTACGCATTTTCATTTTTTATTGTGCAGTATAATATATGTTTGGGGCTGTAAAGACAATAGAAAGTGCCAAGAAGACTTCCAGGTAAAAAGCGGTGTCACAGTCACAGCTATAGAGTTAGACAGGGTTAGGTTAGGTTGCAGTTTAATGAGATTCTTTGAGTACAAATGCCTAAATTGTAGTTGAGGTAGCTATGTTTTTCCTCTGTATTGGATGTAAAATTTAAATGTGCTAAAAAGAATACCAGTGTAGCAACAACTGCTGTTCAGTCCAACATGCGTCCGTGTGCTGAGGCAACAAAGAAGATGAATAGTCTTATATTTGTAATATTAACTTTAGGAACTTTTTGAGCAGGGGAGAGAACCYGTGTGCTGATATTGATGGAGAAAGAGAATAGTGACAAGTAGTAAAGTCTCCCACAGATGCTTGGTACCCATAGGTAGGGTCTTCCATAGGCACATTAAAGCCAAGTACAAGGGTAAATTAGCCTTCAAATTAACTTTTGGAAACCCATAATCCTTTGAAAGTGCCACTTCATATTTTTCTGTTGTTCAAGAGCTCCCAATTTATTAAAGAGGATATTACTTAATAATCCTGGATGATTATAGAAGGTTCACATGCAGATGTGAATGCTGTTGTTGCCCAAGGAYACCCTATTACCTTTGCTAGTTACAGGGCACAGACCTTTTGCTAGCTGTGCATTAAGCTAACTTTGCAAGGCTGCAATCCTGGCCTATTAGGCTGGTTAGCAACTWGTTATGAGAACTTGCTTTGTGAAGGAGAGCTTGGTACTCTGATGCTTCTTACAGTATACAGTTGAAACGTGGAATCATAGGGGAAAGGCCTTGACAATATAGAGACAAGCTGAAAACAGATGCCCAGAGCTGTAAAACACTCACTGATGACCAGTAACGGTCATTCAGGAGGCGCAACCTTGAGAGGGCTTTGAGCATAGCAAAGGGAAAAAAGCTGCCAAGCAGCAGGGCAGGGCACCTGCTGCTGTCTGGGAAAGTAGTGCCCTGCAGCATAGGGCGGCAGCTAGTCCAAGAGGCAGAGGTCAAAAGACAAGAACTATCTAGAAAGTCTACTATCCTATAAAAGACAAGATCTTGAATTTGGGAAAAAATCATTGTCATGGGGATTGTGGTCATAAAATTGCTGTGGCACTGCAGGAGCTGCGAGCACACTGCCTGCTCCTGTGTCCCTCACTCTTCTTCTCCCTTCTCCTGCTCCTCCTGTCTGCTTCAAAGATCCTGGGCTCTGCCTGGCTTCCCCTTTCTCTGCTTGCCAGTCCCACGGACCCTGACTTTTCAGGGACCTTTTCACCTGCCAGCCAGTTGCCAAGCCCATGTGCAATGGTGTAAGTGCATATGCATCTCTGAATGTCTTCCCYCTCCCCGCTTACTAATTCTGCACATTGCTTCTCTCTAACACTATCTCCTCAATAAAACCTTACCACAAATAACTCAATTGGTAGGTCATTACTGTATGCTGCATGTGAACAGCAGACAAAACTATTGGCTTTGTGTATCCTGCAAATTATGTACCCCATTCTGTAATCTTGTGTTTCCTCTAAGTGGTTGTTTTTCATATAGTAATAGAGGTGATTATATGCACTAAGATTTCAAAAACAGGTGCCAAGTATTAGGATTCTAAGCTCATATCTAGGCAGCAATTAAGGGACATGATTTTCAAATCAGTACTTCTCCATTTGACTTCTGCTTGACAATTTGATGATCAGGATGCAAGATGAGCTGGGCATGCTGGCTTTTGTATAATCAGTACCTCTTATAAACTATGACACGTACACTGTAGAGAGTGAAGTTATTTATATCCAGAATAGACAGCTTCAGAATTGAGAAACATCAAAGTTGATGGTTCTATTGTCCCGAGAGTGGTATGGTTTCATTTCTGAAATCACTGTAACATTTTAAAGCATTTTTCTCCTGAGAGAATTACTAACCGGATTACCTTTAGCTTCTTTCAGATTCCTAAATTTGATGTGCAACTGCTGCCTGCAGTTCAGAGTACTTCTCATATTTCTGCTAAATACCAAGTACGTGAATATGACTTTCTTCAAAACTGTAGTTTTCTATAGATGACAAATCTTAAAGCATAGGCTCCATCATAATTACAAGCATCTGCCTTAGAGGGTAACAAAACTCTAACTTGTTCAGTTTCCTAAATTGAGAGGAAAGTCAATACTATAGTAAATGTTCCTAGTCAAAGCATTATAGTTTACAATCTAGGTTGTTCTTTTTCTGTTCAGCAGTAGGGGTACATCACTATTGTGAATATTTTGAACTCTCTTATTTACAGACCAGTCTTGGACTTGACCAGGAAAGATCAGTGAACATTTGATTTCAGTAAGACTTAAAGCTGATATTGCCCAGAAAATTTTAGATATTTTTCAGTTTTGGATTCACATTTTTCTGAAAAGGAATGTTGAGATAATATTAAAATAGAAGTTTCATGTTATATTTAATAAAGTCAGCAGTCATTTACATATGAAGATTCTTTTTCCTCTTCAGCAAACCTTTCACAGAAGTTTCATCTGCAAACTTGTAAATTTTTAATAGTTCTGCAGTTGATTTATTCTGACATACTTTCTAAGAGGTCAACTACTGCAGTTGTGCTTCATTACTTAAGATATTGAAGTATCTTGTTTGCATTTCAGTAACTGAGTTGTTCAAGATTTGGAGCCCTTTGTTGTTGCTAGTGGGCTTTGCACACAAGATGTGATATGAATGTAATGCTGAAGCTTGTATGCAAATGTACAAACTGCCATTTATACATTTATAAGCTGAATAAATCAGATTTCATACAAGTTTTTAATGTATATATTGAATTACCAAAATATCCTACAAAGGAAGGAAAAGTCTGATAATGTTTAATAACTTTCTTAAAAAGAGATTTATCACAGTAAATCTGATTGAGAACTGCTTTTATTATTGCTTTTAAACTATCACTGCATAACCATTTTTGCTAGAATAGAGAAACATTAATTAAAAAAAAAAAAAAAAGATTTGCCAGATAAAGCTGCTCTAGCTGCCCTAGGAAAACATATATAGGAGCAGATATTTTTTGTAAGTTTAATTTTATCTAAAAATGCAATAGTTTTAAAAAAGATTTCCTTTTTTCATCTAGAAGGTAAGAGCATGAGTGCTGGTCTGTTTGATTTGTCTATATAGCAAATAAATGTATAGCATGTTTAAAAAAAATGTATCTACAGATAAAATGCTTAAAATATGGTTCAAGCTTTAAAAAATTACTGTATGTCACCTTTACTACATTTGCTACTTCTTGCTTTTCTGAACTGGCTGCTTGGTTTACTAACAGAAATAAGTTTAGGGGTTTTTTTTGTTTGTTTGTTTGTTTTTTTAAACTATCATCAGCCTTGCACAGCTGTGGAGGAGCCAGCTGTACCCTATTCTGTCACATGCATTTTCAGCAAAATCATTAGCTAAATCCCAATTCCTCTATCTTTGTCACTGGAGATTTGTAATGGAGTATGAAATAGAAAAATCACAGGCTGACTTCTTAGGTATAAGGTAAAAGTAGTGGAGTTGAAATGTTTACACTGAATCAGACTATAGATAAAAAATTTTATTTGTGGAATAGTGAGTGTACTTTTTATGTTACTGATCGATGTTTTTTCCTCACCTGAAATAACATGAGCAATATTTATATTCGATCTAATTTGCTGCCAGTGAAGCAGCTTAAACTAGTTAACACACTGAATCCATTTCTTCTGCTATTGCAAGCTGTCACAAACTTGGATATTCTGGGTATCATGGAACCCAAAGCAAAGGATTCTTGTTTTTGTTTTTTTTTTCCTCCAAACCCTTATGCTATTGTTARTTAGTAATATCTAAGAAACTGGGTAGGTAGGACAATGTTTGTTAAACATCTAATACCTATTTCAAGAACTGTCACTATGGTTGCATAAATAAACATTTTATAGTAATTATGTGATTCTAGTAAAACCTAATAGAGCATTCACAGCCTCCAGGCTGCTTAGTGTGAAATTTAATTTGCTCTAATCAGCCTACAGGCAGGGAAGCATGAGATACTTTCCATGCATGGAGGATATGTTTTCAACAATATCTTGTCATCTCATATTGCAAAGAATCCATAGTGTGGTGGGAAGGAAATGTTTGTCTTGAGCAAGTGTGCACTCATTTTATTTGTAGTCTGGACAACAGTGGAACTAACAAGTCCTGTTGACTTTCATAATCTTACTCCTTCTATGTGAAATTCTTTGAGATGTGAAAATATTTGAGTTATGATTAACTCAAATCATACACTGTTCCAGTGTACTAGGTAAAATTATATGTGTTTATATATATATAGACAARAGAGAGACACACACCGTTAGTTTTTTCTTCATGTTCTAGTACACATTTAATCTTTTGAAATCCAGTTACCATTTCTTTTATTGATTCCTTCTCAGCCCAAGAYGTTTTAGGTTGGTTTATCCTGTTCTCAGCCTTAGCAGTTCATCTCCCCTATGCAAACCTATGAAAATGTATACATGTAGGAAACACCCACAAGGAGTTATCTGGCACATTGTAAATGGATCACTGTTAGAATCTTTGTTGCATTGTTTTCTTGGAATTGGAAGATCTAGTCCACATAATTTTGACTCAGTTAATCAAGCTGGACTAATTCTGTCTTTTCCAATCTGCTAACTTTTATGTAGTCAAAGGGAAATAACATGTTTTGGATGGGTGTCAATTGGACGAGAGCATCTAGTTCCTACAGGTGACTGAGCAGGCTGCACGGTGATTGTGACCGTGGTGTACTGCTTGTTTCTGTTGTAGTCTCTTCTTTGAACACCCTCAGCCTTACATGACTGTGGAACAGACATGAGCAAAAGATTTGTGCTAAGAGAGCATATTCTAAGGAAGAAACGGTTTGTTAAAACATGGTTGATATCAACTACCTTTTCATGACATGTTTTTCCTGGTAGCAAAGATGTCTTTGAGATAGTGGACAATGCCTTAGACATCAGGATAAATAAATTTCTTCGTATGTATTTACACCCTTCCATTGAAAGAACTTTGCGATCTAACAGCRAGGACAATTTTATTGGTCTTAAGGGACTAGTATTTTAAAGAGTTACTAGTCTTGATAACTTCTCAATATGAAACTGTAAATATTGTGAAGACCTCAAAAAGCCCCAAAATTCTCACATACAGTCATTTAAAAACAGAAGGGAAATTAAAACTTTGTCATTTAAAAAAAAGCAAAGGCAATAATGACCTACGTTTGATGTGAAAGCTCTGAATTGCTAAGATATGTGTGAGGGTAGAAGAGCAGAATTGTGCTTAAATGAAGCATAATACTTACTTTCACAGCAGAAGGTGGAACAGTAAACCCCATGAATTAAGTTAAGTGGACACCTGTGTGGCTGGAACTCAGAAGAATGTCAGCATTTACAGYCATTACATTTAATGCAGTGCACTGAAACTCTAGGAGCAGTTATGCCCTGAATAGGCTGTCTCAGTCGCTTTTTGTTTTTTGGCATTTCTTTAATGTAATAATTGTTTACTATTAGCTAAAACTGGAGTTAAATTTTCTTCTTGTTTCAATGCCCAAACTTATAAAAACAAATTTGTGATTTCATGCAGGAAAAATTCTTTAGTGTGATCATTTTTTATGTCTCGGAACAGATTATTACTTGTTTCTAATGTACTGAAAAAATCAGTTGCTTACAGCGGTAAACAAGTAAGTATTGTAGTTCTTGGTTTTTAGTAGGAAATAATGAAATAAGGTTTCTTTGTAAGTTAGACTGAACAGGCAGTTTGTCCAGCAGTGAATATATTTAAATTATTGTTTTACTATGTAATAAGTGGGTTTTGCACATCATAAAGTTAATGTTTTCAGTCTATTTGAATATTAGAGATAAATATGTCTGAAGAAGAGAGAGGAGACATTTTGGCTGTTACAGCACAGTCTAAGCCAGAATARTCTATTTTAGGGTATGACTATGCTGAGTTTATTGAAGTTGAGTAATCAAATGTGTATTCTTGTATGTATTAACTTGGAATGATGCAGTGTGTTGTATGACATCATTATGGCAAAAGGAAAAAAATAAACTCAGGCTGAGCTCAAGGACATTGGAAAGGCTGGAACGGASAGCGTGATGGAGCTTCTCTTTCTGCCAGTGGTGTGTCTGTTGTCACACTTCCACAGACCTGCCAGGAGAATGGATTTTGAAGGGGGGTAGCAAGGTGTTTCTTTCCAGCTGTTCACGGCCAAGTGCACAGTGGGGAATCATTGATTTGAAGGGATGTAAGCAATGAGAAATGGGGTAGACGCTGACCATGACAGTGCAGATGAGCAGCCTGTATTGATGGGATGGGGAAGGCAGTGAAAGAGTGCAGCAAGTCGAGTAACTGAGTCAGAGCTTCAGTCTGCAGCAGTGCTCTGAAGGGATGCCCTGAGAGCCCAGATCACACTTGCAAAGGTCAGAAACTGTTGGTAACTGAGATACAATGTGATTAGATCTCAGTTAAACCAGTTAAGTTAGATACAGTAGTAGGTAAGTGTTGGATGTGTTAGAGGTGTCATGCAGGAACAGTTTCCTCAAGCCCTTGTGCCTTGATGATACCATTAGTTTGGGGCTGGAGGAGGAGGCATGGTGGTGGTGCTGTCACGGGCAAGGCCCTAGCAGAGAGGTACTGGCAGGGATGTTTTAGTTTGTCCTGTTGATCTGGAGCTAAGTATCCACAGAGAGACAGCAGAGATGATAGGCATTTTGAACGGAAGGAGACTGTTCTGTGACAGCGTGATAGAAATAGTATTTAAACTTGTTTCTATGGAGGCATTTACAAAAGGAGGGTACTGCGAGTATAGCCTTATACTGCCCCTTTACCTTCCCTTGAAATTTAGGGAATAGTACTATGGAAAGTCCTCCAGAAGAAAAGGAGAAAACAGCTAGAGTCTCCGATTAAGGTAATTTCAGTGCAAAGGACAGGAAATGAACTGTAAGGCCTAGGAAAATACACACATCTGTCTTTTGTTCATTTATAATGTTGTATGATTGCAAAAACTGTTCATCTTTCGATGACAGGAGTAATTCTCCTGGCTTCTTTATAAATTAGAGAAGGAATGGGTCCAATGTTTTTATTAATTCCTTTTTCATCAATGGCATTTGGTATTTTTTATTTTGCTGTTATCAGATTTAGTTACTATTTCTATCTGATATTTTGTGTATTATTTACATTTTAGCTCTTACCTGTTCTTTGATACACTTGGGTTAGATGTTAATCAAATTGCAGTTGTCGTATCAGTTCTTTTCAAGAGTGTAACTTGAATAAAAGCTGCCAGTTAAATGATGATCTTTTTAACTTTTCTCCTTTTCAAAATGGAAATCTGTTTTTTCCTTTAATAGGATGTATTTGTAACACCGCAAAAGTTTTTTTAATGCATTGAAATACTGAGATTAAGTAGTTTAGAAAGCCAGGAAAGGATTGTGTTACACTTTTTCATTTTCTTTTTTACATAATTGGCAGAATTCTACCACTTCTGAACAGGTAAAATGAACAAAAATGCAGGTCTTTCTGATGACTTATGAGGCACATAACAGAAGAAATACTGAGGTTTAATTCTAAATAAATTCCTAACAAAAGCAGTCAGTTATTTGGATTTTAGTTACTTGTATGTAGTAATTGTTTCCTTTGATCCTTTTTAGAGCAGTTCCTGACTTTCCTAATTGACAAGCTCATCTAACAGCTGTCACCCCTCCGCCCGTGCAGTCACGTAGCTCCGTGCCTTCCTTTGGACCCTTTCTCCCCGTTAGACCCATCTCTGATTCACCCATTTCAAGGGTGGATTCAACTGATGCACTCTTCCTTGTTGGGTTACTTCCCAACCAGGTGGCTGAACTGAATTGGTTCTTGGAGGGGTTCAACAAAATGAGAACAGATGTAATGTTGGTGGGCGAGAGTACGTGGCAKGGGGCTAGCACGTCCTCATTTCAGGACCAATGAATTGTTAAATTGGCTAAAGGCTTCTTACSTAACTTCCCCCTGGGTGTGCCTGAGCAGATCCTCAGTCTGACCTAAGCAAAGGCCTTGCAGACACCACCGTAATCCTGTGGGATGGCCAGGGGAATGCAAATGAGTACTCCGTCTCAGTTCGGGTGCTATTTGGCAAGTTTCTCAAGACAGTTGTTAGGTTAAGCTCACTGACATTAGGTTACTTTTTTTGTAATGTCTACAGCTTTTTCTTGTAGTAAAATCATGACACAGTAGCATCTGTGCTGAGATTTGCAGAACAGTTAAGCCAGTTGCACCGTTCTGAGCCCTAAGTAAAACTAACACCAGAAGGAGGATTAGAAACAGCAGCAACCTCAGAATAATTGCATGAGCTGATTTAGTTCTGCCACACGGCTTAGGTTCAGCTTGTGGCAAACAAGTCACTGACTTCTGAAAAGGTCTTTGGACAGCATTTTCTCTGAAATGCAATGTCATCATATAAATCGAGAAACTGAACCCCGACAACTTTTTCTCTATTAATTTATGACCGACACCTTTGATCCTTATATGAAAGAAGTCAGATTACCTCACTAGAATTTCCRTGTCTTAAATAACTCCTCAAATTGGAGATCTTCTCTTCTCACTCCTTTCTGGAGGAAACACTTTTGCACGTCAGGTGAACATTATTTCTCAGATTCAGATACATCGCTGTCACTTGCTTGCAAAATTTTCTTATTCTTTCCCAAGAGAGAAATCTTTGTTCAGTGAGATTTTTTTTTTCTTTCTACTTCTGGAGTCAAATTCAAGCAAGATGAAATTACTGTGTAATTCTTTGTGAACCAGAAAGATATAAAATACCTTCTGTTTAGTTTTATTTTCCTGTACTGTTGCAGTGGCTATTTGGCCTGGTGTTTGTGCACTGTTCRCAGAATCACAGAAATGCTGGCTGGAAGGGAGCTCTGGAGGTCGTCTAGTCCAGCTCACCACTGTGGAGCCCTCTAACAAGTCACTTACCYGCACAGGACACCCGGGTCATACTACTGATGCCTTGGGTGCCAGGTCTTATGGCTCCCATAGCATGCCGGTGGCCGTATTAAGTGCATCATGACTGGTTTTCTGCCCGCGAGTAGGTCTGATAACAGCATCCTCCCTACTGTGCTGCTCACTGGAGTAGCGAGTTGTTGAGGCGTGTGGGCAAAAGGCCAGGCAGAGCTATGGCTACGCTAATAACAACGACATGAGAAACTCCAAGGGGTTCCAGATAGCCAAGGGGGAGCAGGATACATGCAGCTGGCCAACTCAAATCACTGACTGTACTAACAAACAGCAACATTTAGGCACAGGAGAAACAAGAAACATCATATATAGGAAAAGGAGGGATAGGAGCTTAATGGAATTCCTGGAAAGGGAAGAAATTACCAGGATATACGTACCAAAAAATAGTGTGGCATGTCAGCAAGACCAGGGCCAGTGGAGCAAGAACAAACAGGCAGATTGTTTATTTGGAAAGAGAGAAGGGTGACAAAACTAAGTAACTTGGAAGGGAGGAAAGAGAATATAAAGAGTAGCATGTCATATGATTTGGGGTGATGGAGGGCATCTGTCAATCAATCACTACCATTTGGAGCAGGGCAAACGTTTTTGCTTGGAATACTTTGGGGAAAAAATGATGTAAATGAAGAGTTGCCTCTGATACAAAAAATTGTGATAAGCATACATTACAGAACTTTAGGTTGGGTAAACAGTACTTCAAAGTGTTTTGTAACTAGGTGCGTTTAAAAAAAAACACCTTTCTTATGCAGATGTCCTCTGTGGAATAACAAAGAAAACTGTTGTGTGAATTAGTAAAAGGAATGGTTCTGTATTGGCAGGATAATCTGTGAATTCACCTTCTGCTGACTAAAGCTTCAGCAAAAAAAAAAAAAAAAGAAAAACTGTTGTGTGAATTAGTAAAAGGAATGGTTCTGTATTGGCAGGATAATCTGTGAATTCACCTTCTGCTGACTAAAGCTTCAGCAAAAAAAAAAAAAAAAAAGAAAAAGAAAGAAAAAAACACTTGAAAAGTGCTTTCTTTCCTGAAATCTGCTCTTCCAGTAAGCAGAGACAGGATGATTTGACTTCTTTAGGCAGTGTTAAGATAGAGTTTTGGAAATGCTTACACAAATAGCGATACAACCTATGACAGCAAGCTGTACTGCGGACTAGATGATCTCCAGAGGTCCCTTCCAAMCTTACTGATTCTGTGATTCTGTGACAGTTCCCCTGTATGAGGTTGCTCAGCACTCAAAAGGGTAGAGCAGGAACCTCCAGAAAGTTGTACACAGCTGCATTAGCAACAGTTCTCACTTTCATGCTTTTCATATGCAAAACTATCCTTAGTTATTAATGTTAATTCATTTATTTTAAGGCGAGGTGGTATTTGCAGAACCTAACACAGAGTATTGTAGCTTGGGATTTTAAAATGTCGCTGTACATAATGCCAGGACAAACAGAACAGAAATAAACTTCAGTTTTTACATTTATCCTGACACTTCCCAAATTATTTTTTTGAGTGGCCATTTAACATTATTTTTTCTTCCTTTTGGCCTCCATCCAAAGCCTGTCTAAGCTCAAGAAATATAAATAGTCAAATAAAAATGTTCTTCATAATCATTGGAATAACTAACTAATTCTAATTCTAAGGCTAGTTCTGGGCCTGGCAGAGATTAAAGGAGCTGTTTTTCTATGCTATTAYGGCAATAATCACTCTAGTGGTCTATTTTGAAGTTGTTTTGACCTTACCAAGAAAAGTTCAAGCCAAAATATAATTATAGTAAGTAAAGATTATTTTAGGACAATTTCCTAAACTCTTTGGACAGAGACCTTTTCCAAAGTTTTCCATTTTGAGCAATCTCTTTTCTGCAGTAAAACACTGACTATGTCACTCCGTTGCTGTAGGAATAGTATCACATTAAATGAGAGAACCAGTGCCTTACTGTYGACAAGTCTAATCTAAGTGTTAATCTGTAGAATTTAAAATTCACTCCTGGGAAGAGGTATACATAATTCTACACATTATTTCTGTAACTTGTGCGTAAAACTCTTTATACACTAAAACTATTAGTTAAATTTCCCAAAGTGATAGTATATACATTTGCACTGGTGTACTATTTTTACATCTACCTTAATAAATCCTTCCCCTTTCCTTCTTCCTGTCCCCCATAGAGTATATTTTTATATTTATGGTTTAAAGTTTCTAGCTGTTTACATAGGAGGATGGGGCATGGCAGGGCAAAGAGTTTCTTTGGTCAGGTTCCCTCCCCTCACAGACAACAAAGCACAGCCGATTTATTTAGTTTTTTAGTTTTTAAAATGTATTTTTTAAAAATGGAGCTCATATTGAAACAAGGTATGTTTTCTCTGCTCAAAGATTGGTTTTGGTTTCATGTAGGAAACTCCGTTTTTTTCCTCCACATAACGTGAGATGTTACTTCTTTTTTTTCCATTAGTATTTTCCAAAATTGGAAAGATGGCCTAAACTGACCCGCTTCCTGGTACGTTAATATATGCTACCAACTGATCTGCTATCACCTACCTTCTCAAACACACCTGTATATTTGCCCAGTATTTCCCATGTTACTTGAAGATTTTCCTAAAATGACCTTCTGCCCTGTAGAGTAGTTAAATTAAACACAAGAGAGCTGGGGATTTTCTTCTTTGGAATTTATGTACCACATACCAAATCTCATGCAYATTTTCATATTTAAACATAAATGTAAATGTGGGATTCTTTTTTTACCAATATTTTTCCTTATACTGTATAGAATTTTAGCAACAGCAATAAATTTCTATGATTATTAGTTTCAAAGAATGCTGCAGTTCTTACGAGTGTATCTATAGGGTATAGAAAAGGAATTGAAATCTTCTCTAATAACAGTTACTTAGGGTCAGCGTTTGTCAACATAGTAATCCTCTGCATTTTGAAGAAACTTGGAGAAAAAAAGTCTTTTATCTCACAATTATATGACAGGATAACCATTATAAATTTTTATGTATAATAAATACATAGGTGTAGTTACAGAAACTGCAAATTTTAAAATACATGATAATTTGCATAGACCTATATGTAAATGTATATTACAAACCTGATTTCAGAGTTCTTATAAAAATATTGTTATAATTTCTTGGTTAAAAACTGCAGCTATTATTTGTGAAATAGGCCTATATTATATATATTTTTCTGTAGGGCAAAATATGCTTTATTTTATAAATGGGCAATTTAATTCATGAATAATAAACATCCATTAGTGACCTCTGTATCACTCTTTATAAAACTTGAAAGAATATCTCTATCATCCTTACTATAACATTTTTTCAATCTTTCTCAATTTGTGGTGACTGTAAATTAGTCTAGTGATTAATTATACCTTCCTAGAAAAAGAAGTATTTCTGACCAACAGAAGGGTATGCATACTATTATAAAACTGAGATGGAGGTGGGGAAACTAGCAAAATACACAATTACCCTTCTTTGAAATTAATGCCATGTACATTATTAAAACAGGGTGATTGTACAGACAAGTTGCCACAAGACACTAATTACTTTTTTGCTGTTAAAGTAGTTCTGGTAATGAAAAAGACTTAAATTCCTTTGCAGAGACATAAAATGTAAAACAGATGTTTCTGTTGTTTTTTTACCCTTGGTAAAGCTGAATCACACCATCCGATGAGTTTGCATTTTTTTCACTAGATTCTCAGCCTACAGATGAAAAACATCAACCTGCGGAAAAGCTCTGGGGGGAAAATACTGGCTGTTCACCCTTATATCATGTGCTGCTATGCTGCATGTTGGTACCCATCCAGAGCCTTGTTTAATGAAAGTTACTGAGAACTGGACTGGGAAGGAAAAGAAGAGGGAATTCATATTGTGTTAATACATGATATTGAAGGGCAAATTTACTCATATTCCTGCATATCATCATGTTAAAAAATCTAACATTTAGTATTTGTTTACTATACTGGTATTGCCGTAAATAAAAGCAAGAAATGAGGATAGAGAAAGAGAACATAAACACTAAAGTGTGTTTATTTTTTATAGGAACTCAGTGGAGAAAGGACCAAGAGCAGGATTTGAAGAATGTTCTGAAGAACACTGACCAGGACATCCCATTAGTATTTGTCAGCGGCAATCATGATATTGGCAATACTCCAACCAGAGAAACAATAGAGACTTACTGCAAGAACTGGGGAGATGATTATTTCAGCTTTTGGGTTGGAGGTGTTTTCTTTCTTGTGCTGAATTCTCAGTTATACTTTGATTCTTCTAAATGTCCAGAGTTAAAGCAAGCCCAGGATGTGTGGCTTAATGGACAGCTGGCTGTAGCAGAAAAACRTAAGTGCAAGCATATAATAGTATTTCAGCACATCCCTCTATTCCTGAGGAATCCTGATGAAGAACATGACTATTTCAACTTGGAAAAATCAGTTCGTCAGGAGATAATGGAGAAGTTTCATAAAGCAGGTATTTTGTTGTATTTTTCTATCTTGCAATTTTTGTTTTAGTTTCATTGTTGATGGTTATACTGCCAGACAAAATACATTAAACTTGAATGGTACAGTTTTCAAGGAATTTTAGATACTGCTTATAAGCCTCATAGTTCCCCCTGTATCAACATTTTCAACTAAGGCTAATCATCTGTTGAAAGTACCAAAAGAATTTACAACTTGGGAGTGTAAAGTGAAAAACTCAAAGTGAGAAAGTCTGTAAAATAAATAGCAAGGATTGGATTTCACAAGTATTCACTGATAAAAGACAATCTGGATTTGGGGTTTTTTTTTTTTTTTTTCCTGCTTAAGGACTGGAAGATCAGGTATCAGGATCAGGAAAAAAAAATTAAGAATTTGTGTGTTATGTAGCCAGAGAAACAGAATTCAGAATTGCCTGTGAGGTTGTTTTCTCCCACACTGAGCCAACTTTAAATCTAGAGTGTAATATACTCCAGATTTAAAGGGAGTTGTTAAAAAGGGTCTTGCTCTGCTAAGATCAATCCTTTGTTTATCCATTACTAATAGGGGCTATTTCTGGGATGAAAGGCAGAGAASTCTAAGCATATTTTACCAAGTCTCTTAGCTTTGATGAAATTTGAATACCATGGAGACATATGCAGTAAGCAGCTACTCTTCCATGCTATTCACATTGTTTCCTATTAATTGCTTTCATGTTCCTGGAGTGTACCAGTCCCCCAAAATTTCCTGCCATCCCTGCATCAGAATACCATTTTTTCTGTCTCTATAAAAGAACATGTTATTTGGATTACTGAACAATGGAAATTGCTTCTGATACTGTTCCKAATTTCTCATATAATTGTTATGCCTGGCCTCATCCAAAACCAGCCTAATTTCCAWACTCTGGATCTCCTCCTGGTTCCAGTAAGTAGGGCCAGAATTCACAATTATCTGGGAATTTTCCAGAGGACTGACATATTTGCAGATTCAAGATTTACAGATGAGACATGCTGAGAAAACCTCATAATATCTTAATAGGAGATATAAAGATGCCATTTTTGGACACTAGGAGGATCTTGGTTAGGAATTTTGGCTTTATTATAACAGCAGGGAAATTTTTTTAATTGAACAGTAGGATTGTGTGCTTATACATGGAAGAAAGTAACACCATGTAAAACAAAAAAAGGCAAGAGATCTGAAGATAACATAATTTGAAATATGTATGTATATAAGATAGGCGTGTACATTACTGTATCTTAAATCAGTGAGTCTGTACATCTTACCCATTTCCCTTGCCTCACTGTATACATTTAATGGGTGTTTGTCATAGAGTTTTGGAGTTTTTCATTTTAAGTGCTTGAGACAGTGACTTCTAAGGTGGTACTCCCAAATTTTGCATGTGTTATATGACTAATAAAAATGGCAAATCAAAGGAACCCATGCAATATGAAACTTTTCAGAAAATAATAATCCCTCTGGGATAATTGGTCATTTCATGTATTTTCACTGTAAATTTGAAAAAGAAAAGCATTTATTTATGTGTGCTTTCTCTTTTTAAGTTAGTGCTAACATTAATATAGTGGGAAGTACTTCAGGAAGCTAGGCAGCAACATGCTTATATACTGTTGCCTGAAAATACAAAGTACATYTCAGTAAATAAGCATTAGTGTAGAAACCAAAACAGTTCTGTCCTGGAGTTTTCTGTCACCCAAATGGTTTACTAACATTTGGCAACACTGAGTACTAATGGGGAGATAACTAATTAAGAGATAAAGAGAATTACGTAATATGTTATCATTGTAGGTGGTGATTCTACTTTAGGCACTAACATTGTGTCCCACTGGACAATGCTTTAGTTTATCAGAATATATCGCATAACCTTCTTCTGCAATCAAAGTAGAATTTGTGTAGACTGAAACTTTTATCAGTATAAAATGGTGAGTCATATTTTTTCTTTTTCTGGCTAGCCTCATAAAACACTTTTGTAATGATTTATGGTGATAGTTAAGTTAAAGTACATTAGTATGCAATGCATTTGTTTCTGCGTTTAAACTTGATGCAGACTGGCTTTCTCAATACTTATTTTCCTTAGAGGGATTATTTCAGATTCATTCTGCTAACATAGATCCAGAGGCTTATTCAAAAGATAAAATCTGTAACAGGCTACTTGACTAAGCTTTAAATGATGGAGAGTGGGACAAATAGGAAGCCAGTAAAGTAAGACTGTTATGAAGAAATTTCCAAATGCCTTTATGTGTCAGCATCCCATTCTTACACTGCCTCCCGTATCTCTCATTATGCCCCTCTTTCCCACCCCCCAAATCATCCAAGGAATGACATGTGTTTTTTGGTTCTTTCATGAGTATTTTAAAACATCAATCTTCTATTTATTATTTTACACAATAACAACTTGAGTCAATAAGTAATATTCACAATCCTAAGAACCAAACATTTTGCTAATTAAATGAATAAAAAGAGCAGTATAACTAAGAATGCTGAGAATCAAAAGTTGGCTCCCAGTTTCCTTAGTAACAGAGGCATTCTGTTTCCACTTTTTTATTAATTTGAAGAGTGATCTTTTTAAGTTCATAAAATGCTGTGAAAAGATTACAAACAGGCAGTTATCATGGTAGGATAGATGCACAGGTACACAATGATACCAGTTATTTTCTGTATTTCTCTGCTTTGCCAAAGAATCATTGATCTCATTATATCCTTAGCCATTAATTTTTTCTTCCCCTCACTGCATTTGATAAATTCTTGGAGGTTTAAAACTCAGAGAACTGGTAATGAAATCTACTTTTTTTTTTTTTTTTTTTTTTTTTTTTTTTTTTTTAATTATGAATTCCAGTTTAAAATGGTTACCCCTCAATTTATTCTAGAAGAAAGTAAGTCTCCTTTTTAATGAATCTTCCAGGCTGGATTCTTCTTCTCCTACTCATCAATCCTTCCTTCTTTTTTCTCTGTCTCTCTCACTCTCACAGGGGTTGTTGTGTTTGGAAATGTTGATGCTAATAGATGGGCCCAAAAAACCAGGACCAGACCTGAAACTATCACAGTTTTCATATTTACATGTTTTCTACAAGTGTCGAATACAGAGGCATGATTCATCTGATTACAGAGAAGAATGGGAAAGGAGGGCAATAAATTAATTTAGTACCTTCTGTAAACAAATTCCCATGGATATATGTAGGAAATAATAAGATCCTTTACTGTGATGTTACAGGGGTAAAGTAAGTAACTTCAGCAAATTTGTTATCTGTTTTAAGTTTAAATGCATGGTTATTCTCTTACAGTCAGTTATATATTACATAATGTTTTTGGTTTAAGTATCCACTCATTACCAGCAGAGATAAAAGACTAACTGTAGAGGCTACATCTGTTACGAAATATTGAATTACATTTTTCACATTAGAAGTGTCCTTAACAGTTGGGCTAATTAAAGATATAATCATGTCCTTATGATAAATATTTATAAATTGAAAATCTGGCACTTGTAAAGATGTATTGCTACTATGCGAAGTTAAACCATACTTGTGAGTATCTAAGAAATCTTCCTGTGATTTTTCTTTAAATGCATTCATTTATAAACAATACTGACCTTGAAAAAGTGATTCTATTGACACTGAGRATCAACTCAGTTCAGAACAATGTTTATTATTTAAGTGAATTTATGTTTCTGAAAGCCTATTTGTAAACCTTCTGAATGGTTAGCCTCAATTTTCAAAGGTTTGCCTCCTTTACATGCAGAAGCTAAGTACAGAAAAACACCTGTGTGCAAAAACTGAGAATAAGCTGACCTAACTTTCTCATCTGAGAGATCTGTTGGAGTCAATCGATTCTGCTCATGAAATGCATATTCAGCTTTTAAGAATTTCATAGTGCTGACATAAGTAGGTTTGCATATATCTTTACATGGAAAAAGAAAGAATCCAGGTGGGCAGTTGAGCCAAAAAATATTTGATCCAAATGTCATGTTTCTTGGATAAATGTAATTAACTTATTTTTAAATTAAGCAGTCTACGTAAAAAGAGAAATTTTTCCTATATATCGCATTCATGTGTGCTTTTTTCTAGGTTATTACAAATATTTTCTATGACCTAAAAAAAAGTGGGTATTTTTGCTGAGCTACAGACAATCTTGTAAAGATGTTTTTGGCCTGAGAATCATCACTGACAGACTGAAATTAATAAGGATACTTAGCACTTAACATAGTAGTATGTGTTTCTTAATGACCCCTAATCTATAAGCAAGTAAGTGTCTGAACACATTTAAGAGCTAAATCTAAACTAGTATCTGGTTTTCCAGCAACAAAAAGTGAGAAAAGTCTTTGTTGTTCAGAATGGGATGAAAAATACAGGTAGTTTATCTAGGTAAGAAGCAATTTTTCAGTTTTTCAGATGTGGCAAAAAATCATAGACTCATAGAATGGTAAGGCTGGAAGGGACCTCGGGAGATCATCTAGTCCAACCCTCTGCGTAGCCCATATGGGGATTGAACCTGCGACCTTGACGTTAGCAGCACCACACTCTAACCAACTGAGCTAAACCTGCCCCCAAATACTTCAGTTTACGTACACAGGAAACAAAACAGCCTAACTTACTTTACTTTATTAAATGGTTTAATTTTTCATTGTTTGTGATGGTAGATATTGTAGCTTCTAACAACTTTTGTGTATTAAAAGGATGTGATACCTACTGCCTCCTCTTTGAAATGGTACAATAAGAGAGCAGAATTAAAGGRAAAAAAAAACTTTCTGAACATTAACAGCCAAGATATAGATATATTTGAGTACAAAACTAAAGCAGGGAGTGCTGAAAGCTGTTGGCGCTAAAATTTACCAGATAACATATGCTATGTTTCACTAAAACTGACACGGGAGTAATATTTTCTTCCTCCTGCCATGAGACCTCAATTTTGGCAAAGCTTTTACACCAAATGGATCATCTCAGTACTTGCTTACGTGGTGCTTTGTCAGTATTAAAGATAATATAAAAATATGCTGAACTTTAAAAGAAAGATCTTGATTTAAACAACACTTGAAAGTATGCACTCATGTATAAGTAAGTAGAGTGACCAAATTTAGTATTTTCTATGTAACTTTAGAAGAACAGTGTTTTTGAAGAAGAGACACACATGCACACACACTGAGTTTCTAAATTAATTTACTATAGTCTATAATGAGATTAAGTAATATTTGTTACTAATTTCTGAAAAGTGTTTTCTTCACTGTAGTTCTGGTAGATAWAAAAAAAAAAWYYTTTTTYTTTTTTTTGATCCTTGGAGCACATGGCTAGACAGGATTGTTTTGGTTTTGTCATGTCTGTTAGAAAGCTAGTTTTTTTTAAATGGGAAAAGTAGCTATGTGAAACCAGGAAACATGTTCATCTGAAAGATCGTGAGAGGCATTTGCAAAGAAAGATTAAGCACAAAGTGGCCTTCTATAGGCAGTCTAATTAAACTGCTGGTTTAAATAAGCCTTTAGAGGTGCTACCTACACRCTCTGGTGGTGCCTGTTGTCTTTCAAATGAGACTAAGCTGTTTATGTATCTGCACTCAGTGTCCTCCTACTGTAAATATTTTTGACTTTGATGTAGTTTGTCTCAGACCCACTGACTTCATTAGTTGTATCAGATCCTCGGTTCTTTAGTTTATATAGTGAATTAAAGAAGAGTTTTCCTTTAAGTTTGTAGAATCATGTTTACTAATAACAGTGCACATGGTATTTTATTAATTACTTTTATTATTCTATTAAAGTGCTCATAGAGCTATAAGCAGTAGTTCTAAATATTCAAGTTTATGTTACTCTCACAGCTCTTCTAATGAAGAAGGTAAGGCAGTATGGTGCTTGTAACGAGGCATACAGAATAACTGTCATATTGTCATTTAAGGTAGATGCAAGAGGTTACAAAATCAAGGGTGTTAATTCCAGTCACTTCTTAGTGAGTCTGTTTCCTTCTACTGGAGTTCTATTGATAGATCATGTTTTTTTGGAGAACAGTGTCTGAGTGAGAACTGCCTGAGCACTGTATAGGCCTGCTAATAGTGCTATGACTGATGGTTTCACATMTTTCTATGGTGCTATAACACCTGCYTGACAGATGGAGTGATGTGAGCACTCCTCAAATTATGATGAGAGAAAAAAACAATATAATGCCACAGGAGAGGTTTTGCTCACAAAGGCCACTAAGTACTATCATTATTTGCTGTGTAGTGCTAGAGTCTTGAAAAAATGATGTACACTACTGGCCTGGGGGAGAAAAAGGTATGGCAAAGACTGCTTATGGTTAATATGTGCTCTTGTACTGCAAGCTGCAAGAATATCATTTTGTTGCACAAAACTGTTTTGAGAACAGATACTGACGTTGAATTTTAAGAAGTTGATGTATGCTGGAAGTGAAGGGAAAAAGAAAAGCCAGGTTGTGCTTAATACTCCAGGGCAAGCACTCAGGAACAATTTGTCACAGGCCAGCTGTGACTTAAATGGTTGTATTTGCCAAAAACATCTCCTCTTTAGATACCTATTTCTGTATGTGTGTTTGTGTGTACACACATGTACACACACACACACACACACACACACGGTCTCTTACAGTAGCATCTCCCTGTGCCTGGATACTACTTTTATTTTGTTGTCCTGCCTATGAAAAGGGTACAAAAGAGTGTTAAATAGGCACTTCTTTTCTTTACAGAATGGCTTCTCTATCCCTTGATTTCATTTTGGCTCTACTACTATTCTTATCTAGCTCTAGTTAGTTTAAGGTACAAAAATATATATAGCAGTAACTTTTGCTAGTATAGCCCTTTTCCTTCAGTCCTTGATTGAGCAAAAGGTATGGCCAGTGAAACTAGTGATTTTTAAATAAGCACAGGTCTACTTTAAGTGCAACCTAATTTCATCATTAAACACAAATAGCTAACATAAAAACAGACTAATTGGCCAGAATGAAGATCTCTGTAGCCCACTCCGCTGTTTTTATTAGCAGACCACAAGGGAAGAGTAAAAGACAGAAGTATGTAATGTTATTTCTTCAAAATACTCTTCCAGTTTCCAACAGTATGTCTTTGAGGGACGTACTGAACTATACTGACGTTATTAATATACTGCTATTGAATAAATTCTTGTATGGATTTGTCCCGTTCACTTTTGATTTTTGAAAACTCACCTTTCACAATGGTGCATGGGAAGGAGTTTCAAGTTTCGCAGTTTGTTATGTGAAGAAATACCTCCTTTTCTTTGCTTTGAACTTTACCTGTGGTTTGTAATGAGGGTCATAAATCTTTAAATGAAATAGAGTGAACATTGCTTCATGTCAATAATTATTTTTAAAAATAGTTTATTAATCAATAATTACAGGGTGATAATCTGGATCATTTGATAAATTTCATTGCTCTGGCAGAACACCTTCATCCCCTCCCCTCCCCCCCCCCAAATTCTCTACAGAGTTCATGGGAAGAAAAGAAGGGTCTGTACTGTACCCATTACATATTTATTATTCATATTCCACTAATTTAGCCTTCTTCATTCTCTTACAGTCTCATTTGCTGAGAAAAGCATTTATTTAATTGAAGGCTCAGTCTAAATAAAGCATGCTACTGATTGCCTATGCTGATTATTCCAGGCATTCTCTTTCTAATTTGGAAAATCTACTTGCTTTTCTGAGGGTTTATTTTTATATTGGTAATTTTCTTCCTATATTTTCACACCATCCATAGCACTCACTTGAACAGTCCAAATTGAGGCTAGGCCAGTCACAATTTGGACACAGAAACATCTGACCAAAAATGTTTTCTGTAGGTTAGGAACTAGAGTTGGAAAACAATGACTTCTGAATTAGATTTTTTTTTTTTTTTTTGGAAGCAAGCCATGAAAATGAGCTTAATTATAGAAATTAGAGTCAGATACCCTTGGAATTTAAACTAGTTCAAGTCTGAATTCTTGCCCAGTCTCATCTGTTTATRGGAGAAAAACTGTTTTCTGAGTACATGTTTTCTTAAGAAATAACTTTTAATATTTCAAGGTAAGTATGGATACATTATTTCTCCATACTGTTTTAACTTATTTGGAATTCTGAAATCATTGTATATAGACTGCCTTTGAGCCTGGGACTCAATCTGTATTTCTTGCATTAACTTAAATTATCAAGCATCAAATAATGGCTACAGGATTTTTCAAGGAGTTAGGAAAACAGCTATACTTCACAAAATCTTATGATCTGATTGGATATATATTTTTTTTTTCTTGTCTTGGTTACCTAGTCTTTCATTTAGTGAGGTATTATTTGTGATCACTTCAGATCTCACTAGTATTGTCATATACAAAGTTATGCTATAATTCTTTTATTCCTGTAAGCTATTGAGCTCTGTCACTGTAAGACTTCAGACTGTCAGAAGCTAGAGACCATGGACAGAATGCACAACTGGTGCGGGACATCTTGCCACAGAGTGAGTCGCTCCCTCCCATCGATTGAAATCCCTGTATGGGGCCCTCTGATGGGTACAACTACTTCAGTAGTGTAAGCTTTGGGAGAATACTTCCGAAGAGCAGAAGGAGGGCAAACATAGCATTTAGTTTTTAAACTAGAGGGTTTTTTTAAATGAATAAACTACTCCTTAAACAGACAAGTTGGTCAAGTAACTTACTTTTTTAAAAGTGACTGTCTGCTGGTCCACATCGAAGGAGGTAAGCCACAGTCCCATTGCCTTCCTGCTCCAAACAGAGCTGGAGAAATGCCCCATCTTCCATGTTCTTGCACTTCTCTTACTATAATAGCAGTACAGTACTAAGTAAGGGAGAAAAGTCCAGGAATTATGGGAGTGCAACTGAACAGTAAGGCAGGGCTGGGATGTAATCGCTCTCATAGGAATTATACATGACAAACAGCTAAATGCCTTTGTTCTCGTACAGTGCAATTATGTCAAAATCATGCTGACCTCTTTTCCCCGGTGCTGCGAAATTGTTGTTCAGAAGGGTTTCTCAGAGTGATAAGGTATAATTTGTGGAAAGATGACACTGCAGTTTTAAATTTCTGTAAAATAACCCTACCTTCTCCTGCTAACAGACAAACTGAATTCTTCTTGCTATTCAGCATGTAGTTTCTATTCAGATAATGAACCATTTTCTGATCTCGTTCTTGTCAGAAATAAAATCTTCACCGTGCTAATAACACTAAGATAGCTAAAGTTCCCCCCCCCCCCCAAATTCTGGTCTTCAGATTTGTGCATTTCCTCAGAATGTAATCTGACTTCTGTTTAACATGAAGTTTTCATGGTATCACCTGAAAGAGATGGAAAATATTTCATATAGGACATAGTTTCTTTTAGTACATAATTCTGCTTTGGATTGTTTTCAGATTCAGATGTACTAGGTGGTGTTCATCACTACAAACGATAACTTCTTCCAAAGCAGAGCTACTGCAGTATACTTGGACATGACAGCAGTGTACCTACATTTGCTCCTGAGCCTGGTAGTCAGAGCCTTCCTTTTTCTGTACCAAACTTTTCTGTGAAACATCTAAAGCAAATTTCAGTTACTCATTTGTATCTCCTTTCCCAGTAGGTCAGTCAGATAGTTTAACAGCATCCATTATACCATCTCTGTAAGAAGAGCCCTTGTTAATACATCCTGTTGTTTCAGGTTACAAAACTGAAGAGAGCACCAGGAGAAAAAGAGAAAATGGGAAATGCTGATAAAAATTGTCATCTTACCAAAGCTGTTGAACTCTGAGAGAGAAAAATCAGTAAGAGCTTGTTTAAGTTCCTGTAACGATTACTTATTTGGCATGTTCACTTTAGAAAGCAGACGCTGGAAATATTGGGGGAGAAAAAAAATCAGTATTTTTTTAATTTGCTTTTGAGGTATCTACTCAACAGAAACCACCAAGTATTTTTACCATGTTTTTGACTTGGAAAGTGTGTCCAAATTAAGGTATGAATTTTGTTTGAAATTTGAGGGGAAAAAAAGGTGATTTCTGCTTTAAAGGCACTCTTTATGAATGAACAGATAGATAGCATCAAATATAGCACACTGAATTATGTAAGCTACTAATTGCTTTCCTCAGCACCTACCTGTTGCATTATCTAAACCACTGCGTAACCTTACAATCTAAAAGGATACCTAATGTATACATTGCATTTTTTCCCTTTAGAGTACCATAAAAACAAACTATTTATTAGCTCGCTTCATGATCAAGTTAACGAAGAGGCTAAGGTTTATCAACGTTTATTACATCTCTTCAGATGACATTTATTTACACATAGTTTTTGAGTATTTCATACATCTTTTGTATCAAAAGTTTTCCCACCTGCTATTTTAGAAATCAAGAATTAAAAACAGATCACTGCTCTAGCTACTTTTTATGAGTAGAGACTGTACCTTTTTGTGTATAGCTGTCTCTACTGAATAGCATTCAACTGACCCAAGCATATCTTAAAGCAGGTTATTATGATAGTGCCTGCAAGGACAAACACCGTGTGTTTCTCCCCAGGGTTTAGGGAAAAAAGGGGGTTTGGGAGGGGTACTAATAATTTGACAGTATTACTTCAGAAAAACATTTGAAATGAATAAATAAAGTTTGAGTACATACATCTTAAGATTCTTTTTATGTTTAGGATCAAAAGCAAGAGCAAAGTAAATTGCCTGCTTGTCATCTTAGTATTATTGCATTGACCGGTTCAGATTTCCTTCTTATGCCAACTTACAAAAGTAARTGGAATGCAGCTGAGTGAATAAGAAAGTATTATTGGAGAAAAAGCAACATCAGTCAGACTTCTATTAATACACAGCAGTGACCTTTTTTTTGTTCAAGATGTAATAGACTGTAGCAGAACAATAAGTGGAATTAACACTAGCACTGTAAATAGAGAGTACCTGAAAGCTGAAGTCTGGGCAAAATTTTCACTAGGTGGTAGCTAAAGTAGATACTAAATTCTAGCAGAGGCTGGTCTTGAGAGGCTAGAACCAAAATGGCATTCCAGCACTGAACACTTCTTTAGTGGAATTAGTAGCTAAATGACATGTACTGTAAGGGGGAATTTGGATGAAGAGTATCCATAAACACCGCTACTTTGGAATGAATCTGCCTCACATAGCCAACAGGATATAAAAAAGGGTTTAAATCACATCCTCTGTGGTCTGAGGTATTATGTTTTGGGCTGCTTGGGCACCACTCTTATTTTAGTTCTCTACCAAAATTAACTTCTTGAGCGTAGGCAGTTAGCAGATGTTAAACATAATTATGGTAAAGTTGCGGTATCTGCCGAAGAAGAAAAAAGCTGCATGATTCACGGGCCTTAAGTGTCTACCTGGTGTCTGCTGGTTTTAGGCTGAAAGGTTACTAATTCTAGAAGGGGTTCCTCAAAATCTTCTTCTGAATCCTCAAAAATGGGGAGATAAGTGTTTTTCTTCTAGCATAACTAAAATTGCTRTATTACTTTTGCATCCTCTATTGTGTTCCTTCAAGTTACACTGAAACTGTCTTGGGGTTTGGTTTACATATATGGCGATACAAAGTCTTGACTTTTGTTCCTCTTTTTAATTCCAAAGACTGAATTCTGTGGATAATGGAAAGATGTTACTTTAAGAATGCTGATGTTTCTGGTAAAAAGAAATATCTTATTTTCCTTAGTAAGCACTTATGTCCCTTACTAAAGGATAGTGTGACATGGGTTTTCATCTCACTATAGTTTTATGGTTGCTACTTTTTTATAAGTTTTTTTCACGTACTAGAATAGCCTTGCTTATCTGCAGAAAATATAAAATACTGAAAAGAACTTACATTATTACAGTAGCACCGTCACCTACTGGAAGGTAGTACACGTATCTGCAAATCCAGCTGGTATAGTAATCAGGCAGGCCAAACAGTGCCTAAATGTAGAATTCCTGGTATCTTCATTTAGCTGTGACTTAAATCTGCAGGTAAAGAACAAGATACAGTAAGGTCCATGCTAGGGGTTTGCCTGAGAGTGGAATCTAGAACATTGCTGGAGCTCATAGAGCCACCTTACTCAGAGGCTGCAATAAGCAGCTCCATCTACCTGATCAAGACTTGTTTATTTAAGTAAGTACATTGCCACAAAGGAAGATTCATCTCACTTCAGCAGCTGGAACTGTCCTTCACAAAGCTTCCTCCAAGTTCAGTTTTGTGCTCTGTTTTGGAAGGTAAGAGCAAAGAATGCCCAAATACCACCCCCGTAAGCAGTTCTAGATGGGCACTTATCTGTCGCTATGCAAAAAAGGAATGTAAGATTCACTGGAGACAAATATGTGTGTGTTTATAATGAGAAAGAAAGAAATGCTGAGTTCTGCTGCCAGAATTGCTCAAGTATTTTACATTAAACAGTCACTGTAATAGCCTGCAAGATGGTAGGGAGCTGAGAACTGATTCCACATTTTAAATTATCTGTAGCATCAGTTGCAAAACAAACATCCTTATATTATGATTCTAAGGATCCAGATAGTACCTAGAAAGCATAAGCTCTTTAAAAGAATGGTAGCATACAGAAGCTCCATGGCATAACGGACTCTTCATAAAGTACTGGGATTAAAAACAGAACTGTTTTGCTAGGTTCCTGCAGCTGAGTCAGAACAACCTCTTGAAGTTTATTATGCTGAATTACAAATGTAATTTTTGCACCAGATAGGTATGTTGCACTAAGCAAAGAGTAGCACTGATGACTGCCTAGGATGACTTTCTACAAGTTCTACCTGACATTAATCTTCATGTGCCACTAACATGTTGTTTCATTCTGTTTTCTACTTTCAGTCATTTGATATTTACATAAGGTTGGGATTGTGATATATCAGTACCTGTGCAGATTTTACCAAGCACACAGCATAGAATTTTATTTTGGGCTTTTCCGAGCAGTCTTCCTGTATACAAAAATCTCACATGACTGAACACCCTCATACATACCACATGTCTCAGAGAGCCAGGGCAGTGGGCATCTTCCAGACAGTCAGCAGCAGATGACAGTGGCTCCTCAGAATGCCAGTTATATTGCCAGTACCAGCAGCCCTCAAAGCTCCATCAGCTGTGAATACCCTGTAAAAATAAAGTGAGAGTCTGTGGATTTGAAAGGCCAAAGAACTGTGAATCATTTTTATTTTACCAGGTTAACACAGGCTAATTTCTACTGTGCTGTTAGACACTCAGTATTAGATGTGGGAACTGGAAAGGTAATTTAGTTATAAGTGCCTGCATATTTTAAACTGGGCTTTGAGCTTAGTGTGTTGAGCAAGACCCTCACTGTGTGCTGAAAGAAAGAATGCCATGAGGGAACACCTCACACTGCCCTGCAGCAGCTAGCAGCTGCCCACGTGTATCCCAAGTGTGACTGAACCATCACTCTTCCACGCTACCCTACTCTGGAACAGCCACGTCTTTAGAGTATTGTTAGCTTATTTATCTTTCAATATAACTGTGTTTAGCAAGGTTCAGCATTTATAGATTATTACCAGCAAGTATTTCTCTATCATAACACAGCAGTTTTTCAGCCAGCATAGCAAACTGTATGGGCCTACTTCCCCTTTTAATATGAAAGATTCAATTAGATAGTCACCTTTGATAACCTGCTGGCCATCTAGTCATATCTGTTGTTATAGGATAATTGTTGCATTTTTTGAATAACTCAGTATTAACCTAATATATTCCCGGATGCTTAAGCAGAACCATCAAAGTGCCTATATGACTAAGGAGCACATAACCTATTSAATTTAAATAGAAAAAAAAATACTTCTAAATCATGTAGGTACTTTTGAAAATGTCACTGGCCTTTATTTTGTCATCAATTGTATCCTAAATCAACAGCAGGCTGAAACTTTTTCTGTAGCAATTTAACATATAAAATTCATTTCCAYGAATGTGTTACTTATCTGATAATAAGTAACAAAATTTCCAGTATTTTCAGCCATCTTGTCCAGTAAATTTTCTATTTCAGAACAGCACAGAATAGGAGTACATACAGCCTCAGAAAGAAGCTGTGACAGTCTGACATAAAAGAATCTTAGATTGAGCACACCAAAAAAACAAAACAAAGAACCCCCACAAAACCTCTGTAAAAACTGCTCTTTATACTTACTTCACATTTTTCATTCTCCATTTACATGAAGTGATTTGCACTGTATTTGAAAGCAATACACATTACCAGTAATAAGATGTAGAACTGCATTCCAGTTTGATTTATTGTGACATGCCTTTTTTAAATAAAAAAAAAATAGATCTTGCCCAAGTAGATTGCCACAAATACCTATATTACGATTCTCCTACCTAGAATTAAGTTAGATTCTCAACTCTGTTGTTAATAGTCTTTCAGATTCTGACAAGCAAGCTAAGTATTTAGCATTAAAATCATATATATGAACTTTTTTTACTTTTATGATTCATAAGACTAATCAACACTTAATTGTTTTGTAGTAATAAAATCATCTGATTAAGATGTATAAAATATCAAATGAGGAGAGGAGTAGTGTGAATTTGACCTGTAAAGGCAATCAGAAAGGCCATTCAGGAAATCAGAACAGAACAGCCTTGTTTGTATCCCACACTAGGTAAATGTTAATTCATGTGATTACTGTGCTTAGCTCTTCTTGCAACTTGTCAACCTTTCCTTCTTGGTTGTTCTCATCATTCTTCCCCTCCCCACATTATAATGTGCAGCTTCTTATGCTTAGAAGGTTTCTTTTATGTATCATCTGATTTGTTTTCTTATTCAAGGCATCATCTCTGATACATTCGCAGTATCTCTGTGGAACAGATTAAAAATTATCTTCTCAATTATGTTYGTTTCTTTTGGCTTTTTTTTTTTTTTTAAGGTCACTTGTCTTGAGTAAACAGGCTTAAGCTCTCCTTAGTGAATTTTCTCCACGTTAATTGACAAATACAGCTATATGATGCTTGTCTTTAAACTCACCTTTCAGAACCACCATTCTTTAGCCAGTTATTTATTACTGTGAGGTTTTTTAGTTTTGTTTTTTGGGTGGAGGGGGTCGCTAATTATAAAGAGCGTTCAATTCTTTCTGGCAAAAAGGAGTAGCAAGATGACAAACATCTTTCTTACAGCAAACAAAGCAGTATGACTCCAATAACCCTAAAGAGAGTTAATGGAGCAGAATGTTATTCTTTTACTAATAATTATTTAGGAGGCAAGTTCAGGTAATCAGGTTCCTTTTGATTTCATAGTTAACGAATCACTACAAAAATGAAGGTAAACATGCCATCTACAGCTGTACTTGCTAGAGAATTTTCTCTACAACACTCAGTGGCTGTGTTAGCCTTAGCATATAACCTCAACAGCATCTTTTACTGCAAATACTTTTTATATGTAACTGCCAACTAAACACATACTCTTTTTTTCTTTATTTTTTAACAGGCATTAAAGCTGTATTTTCTGGACATTACCATAGGAATGCTGGAGGATCCTACAGAGGATTGGAAATGGTGGTTTCATCAGCAATAGGATGTCAGCTGGGAGAAGATCAACACGGGCTTCGAGTAGTTGTTGTCACAGCTGAAAAGATTGTTCATAGATACTACAGTTTAAATGAACTGAGCAGCCAAGGAATAGATAAAGATCTTGTGGATATGCTTGCTAAGCAAAATTAGGCTGTATCAAGTCCCTTTTAACGCAAGTGGTTGATGTGTGTTTTTCCACATTAAACAAATAGGAAGTTTCAGAAGTTTCCACAATCTAAAGATACAGATTTCTGATTGTGCACCATGCCCCAACACAACTCTCTATTTGTTTAAATCCTAAATAACAAAGCAAGAACGTTGTTGAGATGTTTCCCCTTTAGAAAATGAGACCTCTGAGTAAACGGAAAAATAGCAGAACAAATACGGTAATCTATCCTTGAAAAGGACTGTTCTAGGACATTTTATTCTGCTTCTGGACTTYTTTTGTTACAGAGGAAGTATATCCAAGAATAAGAGTAGTTGCTTCTAGATAACCCTGCAGTTCAAGTCTATTTTAATTTGATATTTAAGTCATTTTAAAATCAGTAAATTTAATCATTTCTATTACACTGCAAACAATAAAGATGTGCCATGTTTTTACTCCAGAGGGACAAATCTAAAACTCAGTGAAATCAACAGACTCCCACTGACTGTTAACAACCTTTAGATCAGTCTTTGTTGTTTATAGAGGTCATATTTTCTCCCATTTTCCATACTCAGTCCTTCAGATACAGCAGCAATAAGAGAGAAAACATACTACATTTTGCAAAGTCACAGCTTGGGTTTTCATTATATTCTGATTTTATGTTATGAAACATCTATAAATGATACTAATACAGATGCCACTGACAGAAATTAAACATGGAACAATTATTTTCCTTTTGAAATTTAATGACCATTCAATTAGCATATATTATTGCCCTGTTTTCAAAAGTTGGAATCTTGTACAGAGAAAATATTCTCTGCAGAAAACTATCTTCAGTAGTCACAGTTGATCCTAGACAAGTGGAAAGCTTTGATTTCTAAATGCATTTTAAGAGTGCTTTGTTGTAATATTATAGCCAATGAATGTTAAAACCCTGTAAAGGGCGAATTTTCTTTGTTGGAATAASTCTTAAAAAAAACAAACGATATAACAGGATTAAGAGAAAAACTACATTCTAAGGTCACGTGCTGCAAACTGCCTAATTYTGTAGCAAATATGTCTGATTTGTTTACTGTTAAATACAAAAAAAAAACTGCCTTCATTTAACTAACACATACCTCTTTTTTTTTTTACATTCATGTATTTAGTTGAACATATTGTAATACCTGTCACACACAGGTTAGCCAACAATAGAACTAGCACTGCTTTATAATCTGAAGATGGAAGAACACAAATAAGACTGGCCAAAAAAGTAATGAATCACACACAATCCCCCACCTGCCAGTCTGATACAGTAGGATACTACAGAAGTTAACAGATGGTGAGAGAGGTGATATACTATGCCAAAGCTTTAGTTTCATTACATTTTAGGCGCAACAGTTTTTAGCTAACAAGACACTTCAACATTTATCTGTGGGGCTGGTGAGATTCTAAAATTAATTCTGTAAAATTTTGGACAGTTGTTTTCCTGAAAGAGTGAAACAGCTGTTCCTGTAGTCAGACAGGACCAAATGTGGGCTACGTTCCCACGCTATTGCCTCAGCATAGGTCATGTTTGATTCAAAAGGMAAGGAAAGGATTCTGCTTTTATTCTCCAACTAATTTTGCTTAGCTGAATGCTTTCAGTCTTACTTTCAAGGACATATCTGGGAACTGAGAACTAGATACTTAGAAATAGGTAGATACGTAAGTACCAGTTCATCGGTAATTAAGTTCCCATTATTTCTAATACTTTTCAGAAAAACTGGCTGTACGCATACATGTCCCTTAAGTCACAAAGTACTTTTAAAATTTGGTCTTATTATACAGGAGCCCTAGTAATCACAGCTAATTAACGGTTTGTTGAAGTATCTGATGCTACTGTATGTTTTGCGTAGGGAAGAACAGTCTCTCTGACTTAAATCTTTTAACTGTGAGTTTAAATTTTAAGACTGAGGTAGTATCTGAGGGAGCTGAGCTAATCTAAGCATGCCATGTTCTCTTTACTCTGGCACAGTATTGTAAATCAGAATGTACGAAATGTTTTAGCTGCTTTTTAGTATGCCTGTTTATTAAAGGATATAATTTTAACTGAATGTATGAAGCTTGAGAGAGCCAAACTTAACATCAGGAGAAAGTCTTTCTATAAATACGAAGATTTTAATAGTATCTGCACATAGTACTTGCACAATTATTCTAAAAATAATTTCAAAGTTATGATGTATTAATATAAAAAAAGAAATGTTTTATAAACAATGTTTCATGTTTTAGAAATAATTCAAGTTCTCTTTTATTTGTGAACAGCATTTTATCATTAGAAATTCAGTGATGTTTTGTCATGAAACTACCACTTAAGTACAAATCTGGAGTTCAATTAAAAAAAAAAAAAAAGTTGCTTTCTTCATATCCCAAGTATTTTATTTAGTGATTTCTAAGAACACTTTGTTAAATTCATTTGTAAAAATAATATCAGATTTGTCTTCAGTTTTTAGCAAACAAAATAAGCATTTGTCTTTAGTTTGTAGCTAGCTTTGTAAGATAGCAAAGTCAAGGGGCTGTTTTTCAATACTTTTTTTCAGACTAGCAATACTAGATTTTGATTTAGTATTTATAAATAGTAAAATTCATGAAAAGCTAAAGGATTGATCTATGCCTTCAGTCTCACAGCTACTGTATACATTTTAAGATCATAGTGGTTTATGTTCAGATTCACCCATGAACAATGCTGAAATCAAACACCCATGTTCCACTCCTTCCAGTGAGCTGGAAACACCATGCCACTGTTGCTGCATGTTCCCTTCTGCAACCAGAGGTGGGATTTTTCAGATTTGCAAAAAAGGCTGTAATGAAATCCCACTGTCTTCTGTTCAGATTTCACTCTAAAAACCAACTTCTGCAAACTTACTTATTCTTATATAGGTAAGTTTAAAAACAATTGTTCTAGTACGATCCTTRTTTAGCTTCATCTGAAGTTTGACAAATCTTTAATTAATGGATTTTCTGACTATCAAATTCTAGAAGAATAGTCCTACTACGGCCTCCAGTATTTCCAACTTGCTGCTAGTGCAGCTGCTAAGCTCATTAGCCCTATCCTGGAGGTATTTTTGTTGTTGTTAGTTATATAAATCAAAAGCTATTGGATGTGCAGTCAAACAGGAAAAATACCATGGGCAACAGGAGATCAGACAGGCATCCCACCTACCTGTCTTTGTTGCCAAAGGCTCRAGATGGCTTCCACCTTCATGCAACACTGCTAGATGTGGACCTACTGTACCTCTGGGCAAAAGCAGAGAAGATAGATACAAGCATGTAGAGCCAACCTTAATTTTCTATGTGGTTTAATTGAGAGAGAGAGAGGTCTCCAGTGGCAGCGATGGCAGCAATTCTATTCAGCAATAACAGATCTACCATACCTTCTTCAGTGGAAAGATCCCTGTGTTTTACCATGCTCTTCAGAGATTATTTCCTGATGTAGGCAGGTCACACCTTCCTTTTAGTTGCTTCGCACATGACAGTAGTACCCCTGCCATCTGTTGTAACAGTGCAAAGTCAGTTATTTAAAAGCTCTATTTGGGTTCCAACAAATTAAACTTTCAAATTCATATATAGCTAGTTCACAAGATAACATAATATGTAGGTAGGTCAGTATTTTATGTAGACATCTAAATGTTCTGAATATATTTTCAGTGGCCTTCAGAAAGTAATAAGTATCTCAATTACTAAAAACTGGCATCAAGCTTTTACCAAGTATTTTAAAATCACAGTAGAAAGTAAGAAAACCCATACTACACTGCACTGTAGCTTCTAGGTGATTTTTTTTTTTAATTCAGCACTTTTTTATGAGTATTTCCCTGTATAACTAATAGAAAAGGTATCATGAGTTACTGGAATGCACGTAAGGCCTACATTTCTGTCCCACCTGGGGACAGGTAAGCTTTACAAAGTAATTTACTCTCTATTATTGTCTCCTGAATTAGATGGCAAAGCAAAAATACCCAGGGATATTATTAAGGACTTAATGACAAACGTGATTAGCTTCACTGGAAGAAAAAAAAAAAAAACACTCAAAGTTTTATATTTGAAATATACAAAACATTTGTCTTGGTTCTCACCTGGCAAGTTTTCAAAAGGAAGAAAATTAAGATGTCAGTGATGAGCAAGTTGCTTGCATAACAATTCACAGCCGAGTAGTGATTCTGACAATACAACACCAGCTAACATGAGGGAATGGACATCAGCAGTACTGCRAGCTTTTCTACCCTGTGTCTCATTTCAGTGAAGTAACAGTTCCTAGCATTAGCGCAAAAGGAGCCTACCATTTCATTTGTTGCTCATTTTGCTGCTGCCTTAGTTTAATGAGCGTGGTCAAAGTTAGCACACATATTAGATTTTCAAATGCCAGAAAGTTTAAGACATTCAGAAACTAAATAAAGTTACTTCCCTTGCAATTCACATTGTTTTTAAAAATTTCTGATTTTGAATGACAATTCAAATGCCCTAAAATAGCTTGGACCCAG
Source organism: Rhea americana (assembly GCF_003343005.1). Lineage (NCBI taxonomy): Eukaryota > Metazoa > Chordata > Aves > Rheiformes > Rheidae > Rhea > Rhea americana. The sequence goes on along the minus strand of NW_028185039.1, from coordinate 6,702,181 downwards.
TTTCTAAATCGAGTGGATAAGTACAAATATAACTTAAGATGAAAATGTGGCCTCATTTATGTAATAGAAATTGTGGGAAGAGAACACTAACTACAGTGCATTACTGAACATTACTGTATGAAGCAAAGTGTTAGAAAAATAAAATGTGAATATGCTTTTTTTTTTTTTTTTTTTTTTACCAGCATAGATGACAAATATTTTGGATTACTTTACTTTTCTAAGCATAATTAGCTAATTTAGGATTAATACTGAAGCCTTAACTAATTAGAAATGGCAGAAGTTCTCGTGGTCACAAAGCTTCATCTTGTTTATGTAAAGAAAAATAATTCACATTGTGTTAAATTATGAAACAATTCACCTATGGAGACACTAATTATCATTTAAGAAAAATATCTCTTGATGCTGAGGACATACATATTTCTGTGTCTCCAGCAGGGCTGATAACTAACTCCTTGTCAGCATACAACTAGCTTTAAAGCAAAATGCCACTAAAACTTCAAACTGCTGATGAAATAGCGAGCAACTGAGTCCTCAGGCTCTTCTCCAGGCTCAAGGCCGAGGAGGAGAAGGAAAAAAAAGAAAAAAAAATCAAGTGACCACAATTCGCCTTGGTTTCCTGAAAGCAACTAAAAGGCTGGCATAACCTCTGGTGACTATAATTAAATATGGAAAATTCATATTAGAACATCAGAACAACCCGTGAAAGTAACTGAATACCACATAATGAAATATGATCTGTGGTGGAAACCTATGAACAAGAGGCAAGTTTAAAAAAGAGGTTTTGGAGAACAACATTGGTTTGTCAGTTTCATTGTAAGCAACAAATTTAAGAACCCTCTCCTTGCCAATCTTTGAAAAAGTTCAGTAAGTCCTGAATACGTGTTTGAATACTTTGCATACTGCCTGTCTTTAGTTCATTTGGTTCCAGGATCTAATCTTGCAAGTTCAAATAGATGCAGTATTTTGATAAGATTAGAATATTCAACTTCTGGAGATCACAGACAGAAAATAAATGCTTGGTACCTTGTAAAAAAAAAAATTACATTTCATATGGGGAATGGGCTCTCACAGAAGTGAAGTCTCTTCTACCATCTCTGTTTGCAAGGTCACCGTCCTATGTTCACTCTTACTCAGTGCCTGTGTTCATACCTCAACATAACAACTCGTTTTCAAAAGTCTGTGGTTTTCTAGGTATTATCCTCAAGTAGCTGAGTTTTATTCTGCTATGAGAACAAATAATTTGAGATGCATCTAACAAAAGCAAATATACAAAGCATTAAACACTGAAGATTTCACTGCTTAAAAATTCAGTTCCTCATTCTATGTTGTCATTGTACAAGCTATTGAAGACTAATGCATCATTGTTTCAGCTAATCTTAATGCTGTGGATAAGCTTCTTTCTTTCTTTAATGCTCTCATAAACCTTCTTTTCAACTGCCACTTGAACACAGTAATATCCTTTAAAGTGATACATTTACACATGTATTAGTTACCAGAAAGCTTGCTTGCCAAAGAAACCCTGACATCGCCTATTACCTAATGAAACACATGCTTATGTCGTAGAATTATCAGTTTGCATTAGGAAAATTATAGAGAGGGAATTTTCACTTCAATAATATTCTGCAATCACTAGAAACTTCCTTGTCTATCTACTCTAACCTGATATATGAGACATCACATCATAGGTAGGTACAGGAATGCAAAACCAGGAATCGGGGAAGTTTGTGGTTTAGTCTGCCACTGTCCCAGTCCTAGTGGCCATGAATCACAACCCAAACACGTAACATCCAGCAGAGGGATGGCAAATACGAGATCTCCTGAAAAAGAATTAAATACAATAAATCTTTTTATGGCCAGCCATGTAAGACCTCACTGCTGCACCTCCGTGTGCCCACAAAGCAAGCAAGCATGTGGCAGCTTCCACATCCACCATGTTTTAAATTTCTTCCACCAGGATTTTAAAAAGATAATAGGTGCTACTTGCTTCATGCAACTAACAGCAGCGTTACAGCGAAGAGGTCTGAACAATGAAACATTTATGTGGGGGGTTTTTTGAAATGTTTTTGATTGTATGTTTTAACATTTAAAGTGATTTCTTATTATTACTGATGAAGGACACACTAGGAATTCACATTGTAATCTAATTCTAATCCCATTTTCCCCAACATAAAGGGGTTTTATTGTTTTTTAGTCATCTGAAGATTAGGAAATTCCAATCTGATGAATATGGCCACAGAGCTCTCATATTTTCCTTGGAAGACACTCCATAAAAACTGGGGGGAAAAAAACATACAATAGAGAAAAAGCATTAGAGCAGAACACTAAATTAGTCTTCTGTCTAAATGAAGTAAAACTCCAATGCAGCAGATACAGATAGGGGAGGAAAAAGCAGAAATAAAGCAACAGAGACAAAACCAAAAGCTTTTCAAGACGCAAGAAAAACATACCCAGTTTGTCTGAAGAAGAAAACAAACAAGAACAATTCAGAAAACCATTCCTTTTTTTAACTGACATTTTCATTTGTTTTTCTAGAAGTCATTTCCTCCTCTAGCACTCTGTCAAATGCAGATAGCTTAGTACATTTGTAGTAATAATCGGTTATTTTTCCTCTAAGAGGCCTATTACAACCTCATCTTATTTGCCTATTACAACCTCATCTTATTTAAATTTTAGTGTTGTTATGTCAGTTTTGGATAGCCAGCAATTCAGACACCCATCCTCTATATATACACCAATCCTTCTTGAACCTTGTTTAGAAACGTATAGTAATGTTGAAAATATAATGTGGCCTTTTAAATGAACGACCAATGGCATCACCTGTGTATATTCAACTCTTCCTCTTTCCTTTTCATTAAAAAAAAAAAAAAAAAAAAAAAAAAAAAAAAACACAGAGAGACAGAAAGATATTCAACACTGCTGTAATGGATCGGGATCACTATTATGGCTGCTTGCCTATCCAGAAACTTTGAGTGGTCACTGTGTCTACTGCACACTGACTTTGAAACCAATAGCTCGTATTTGGGTACAAAGGTAGTACTAGCACAGTACAAGAACACGGTTAGAGAGAGAGCACGCTACAAGCACTGAAGTCAACAGTAGTGCAACAGGAGACAGTACATGAAGACTGCGATGAATCTTCTACCCTTTTTACAAAGCCTTCTTTGTGAGCAGAACTCAGTCTTATCTTTTTATTTCAAGTCTTGGGCTGTCACAATCCATGAGGAGGAGATGGATGTTCCAGTCTGGTCATTTAGATTACTTCCACAACAACAGTGAGACCTCCAACTGGTAATTCATCTTAGCCTGAAACTGCTGTGCAAACTTAAGAAATAGCTGCCCCTGAAGATGCTTCCACTGACTCCTGCAAGAATCCAGGTGGTTCACTTAGACAAGATTCCTAACCTTCAGCTAATGTTAGGCTAACAATGGAGGGAATGATGTCTACCTCCATGCACACCTAGCTCCTACCTGCAAAGGTGGAAGGCCAAGGAATGGTCTAGAAGCTACTGGGAATTGGAAGGGGCTGCATCTGTTTCAGAATCACCAAAATCCTTTTTGCAAGAAGGCAGCAAGGCCACAAAGGCTACATGCTGCAAATATAAGGAGCAGCCATGCTCCAGGTCATGTGGACAATCTTAAATCTTAAAAATCTTTAGAAATAAAAATAAATAAGAAAAGGAAGATTCTCTTGCATGCAGATGTTAAAGCTGCTAAGGTGTGTGAAAGATTTTGTGACAGTTTCAAAAATGTAGTACATTAATTTGCGTATCTGTAATCAATCCTTATGCAACTGTAAATTTCTATTAAAATACTGTCTGTGAATCTCCTAACTTTGTTTTCTCCCCTCTTTCTCTACCATCATCTCCTTTCAAGCCTCCCATGCCTGTAGGCTTATTTCATACTTACACATTAGACCAGGGCTTGAGCTCTTACCGTGTGGAGCCAGCTTCCATCCAGCAGGCTGTGAACTGCAAAAACTGCCAAAGAACATATGGAGAAGGGCCACATTCCCGCAGCTGAAAGTGGGCACCACTCCCTTCTCAGCGACACTCCTCAGGTGCAGAGGCTGCTCCAGCAAGCTCTCTGACTAGTTCTCTGGTGGTGAGCAGCCAGACATGCTGTACGCTGTTTGTCAATATGGATCCTCACAGCAAGAGGAGGCAATTTTCAAGAAAAAGCAATTTTCACTGTAACAACTACATGAGTACTAGTTAATATTGCACATATCATACAGACAAGTTCCCCAACTGCCCTGGTGTTCAGTATGTTCAAACCAGAGTTGAGTATCTTCTTASAGTTCCATGTATCCCACTATATCCTTTTTAAGCACATGTTGTTCTGAATGCAGATTTTTACATTCTCCTTCAAGGAGTTTTACAATATCACTAAAAATGGTGATAAGAAAGAGCTCTATCCTGCACTAAAAATGACTTTTTCTCAGTAGACCGCTTCATCCCAGTAACGACTAGATTTTCAATCACTTTTTCATGACAGCAAAGAAAAAGAAAGAACAGAGAACCCTGTCTGCTACTGTGACCTAATTTGAAAGCCGAAATAGACTGATTATAGTTTAGAGAAGAGCATTCATTTTCACTGTGTAGCAATTTAACCCAGACAATAAAGGGACATTCAAAATTCAATTGATTTAAAAACATAAATGCTCCAACCTTCCTGATCAAAGGATGTTCCTTATTCCCTTCGTTTGGAACACTGCCACAATAGGATAACTGTGAAAGAATATCTGGTAAATGGTATTTCTCACTCTTGTTTTTAATGATTTTTTTTGCTATAGATAAATACAGGAAGCAGTRTTTTCAATGTGGCTCATTTAAAATTAATTCTAAGTTTTACTGCCAGCACTTTTTATATAGATTAGTTTGCATTAAAATCAGACATCAAGAGAAACTAACGATTTGACAGAAATAGAGAAACATGGATACATACCAATGGGAAGATTCTAAACAGATCATAAGAGTAATGGGGCCACGTTCAAATTCACCTAGTAATAAGCTTTTTATTGAGAACTTTTACAAAATTATTTGTTTCACTGTTCTTACCTGTGCATTAGGCCACATAGAAGTTTCCTGATTTTTTTGGAAACGCTCACAGCGTTTGATTATTTCTTAGCCCTCTACTATCAATGCAGATATCTAAGGCCCCTCCTTATCCTCCTAAGAAATAATACAATCCTAATTTATTTCTCATTAAATATGCATTGTATCACTAATCAGCTAAAGGTATTTTACTTGAAGCCTCTGAAGTTTATTTTAAGTCTTCAACATTTTAATTGCTTTGCTTTGCCTCTGGGTTCCTAGAAATTAAATATAAACACAAAACTTCCTGTAGAAGTAAAATATAACCCACGAAATTTCCATACTCTTAGACAACATTATAGCAATGCAAATTTAAGCATTTACATTTATGGCTTACTGTTTCCACTCCTCCCTTTCTTCTCTCCCCTCCTTTTTTAAGCTGTAAAGTAGTAATTTTATTTTTCCCCTTTTTGACCTCAAATATTGGTTGCAACTGCTATGCTTTAGGACATTTAACCACTTCCTAGCTTTTAAGTATGCCTCAATTTCCCCCATCCTGCTTAATACACACTCTGCAAAAGAAATCCAGTTGCTCATGCCATAAGGGTACTGGATATGCCCTGGTTAGGGCAATCCAGACAATCACTGTCCCAGCACCTCAGGGAGACTGGTATCTGCTATGCTACACAGACTCTAAATTAATTGCAAAGAGTGACATTAAATTATTCAAAGTCCCTTTTATCTTCCTTACACATATTCATCAGGATTAMGTCTCACTGCTATTCTATGTTTTGCAAGTGTAGGAATGATATCTTTTAAGGAATTTGATTATGCAACCCCCATACTGAGGTATTCAAAGACATTCAGAGATAATATGAACTTACCACCTTTTGGAAGTTTCAGTTGTAAGGAAAGCTGGCACCGGGATTTTTTGTATAGAAGCATTATTTCAGTATTTCCCACAATCTTAGAAGGTAAAAGCCACATAACTTTGGGACAGAGATTGCAGTCAAGGTCTTAGAAATCTCACAGTTACACGAAGACCTGCCGATTAGCATTCCCAGTTTTAATTAAATCTGGTATAGATGCTGCCCTTCGGGACTGAAACAGCGAAGATACTGTTCTGAAATTAGGACACAGCCTGACAGAGCCCTAGCACATACAGGAAATTGTAGCTGGCTGTAAACCAGAGAACATAGCCAAGAGAGACTCAGAGATTCATCGGAGATTTAGACTCTGGATTACAACGAAATCTCAGTTAAACATGGCTGTAATGTAGAGGACAGAAGTTGACTCCATTTTTCCAGGTGAAGTTCTAGCCAGCATCTGAGTTGGTTGGTTCCTTTAGTAGGAGTAATTTATTACTCAAGTCAAGTATTTCTTTGGTGGAAAACTGTCTATTTATGATGCAATGATCCTCATTTCTCCTGGGGAATTAATCCTTTGCTTTACTACTGGTGACTTCCCTCACTCTCCACTGGCTCTCTTCACTTTCTGCCTCATATCTGAGCAAAAAGAGAGCTTCAAGCATACACTCAGTGCAAACCTTCATGTTGTGGATACAGCAYAGATGCTAACTGATCTTCCACATCGCTCACTAGTATCTTGTTACTACTTCAACTATCAATACACAAAGGATATTTAATTATTCCTCCAATTAACCCTGAATTAATTTTCCTAAGCAATGTCTCCTAATGAGACACAGATCAAACTGGTGCTTGGTGGCAGCAATCAAAATTTTTCAGCATAATACTAGAAATGATGTGCCATAGTTCACCTATAATAGTAATGTTAGTAGATAGCTATGATATACTTCTAACACACCACAGACTGGTGTGTAATGTTTTAGCAATATGATCAAATTTTCATTTTAATGAATAAGGCATCTTTAATTTAATTAAGAGAATTAAATCTCTTCTTATTGGGAAATCTTGAGAAGATACCTAGAGTTGTATCCTAATGAGAGAAAATACAATTCTGGAAGTGTCAATAAGTATATAACATCTTTAATGTAAGAGTTAGTTAATAACAAGGTTCGTTTCTTACCTTTTGAACTTACAGCCTTACAGGCTGAGAGGAAAGATGGCAATTTTCTTTTCAAGTTCTTTATATACATTTAACAAGCAGAAGATGAATTGCTGCAATTTACTTTGATCTCATACAACTGTTTCTGGAGTGTCTCAATACACTCATTTTTATCTTTTTTCTCAGGCGTTTATCTCTTTTTCCTTCTTAAAGGAAGGCAGTGTTAAGGGCAAGTTGTAGAAATATTACTTTGCAAGAAGGTTCTATATTATTACAGGGAATCAAGAAGGTTCTATATTAGTAAAGGGATGCATATATTTGTAGAAAATACACAATATTCACTGACCAGTCAGCCCATCTATGGCATTACAAATGAGCCATCTTCTCTGTAGAATACTGGAGCAGCCTGATACATTACAAGGCCACAAGAAAGGGTTCACCCAAATCATCACCATTTATTTTCTTTAAAAAATGCCTGTCAGTGTTACTGGGGGAGGGGGGGTCTGTTTCATTGTGAACTCTCTTGATTAGCAAAAATCGTCCAAGTAAAAACAAAAAAATACATCCAAGATCTGCATTTCTTAACATGATAAAAAGCTAAAAAGTATTGAGAGCATCTATCAGTACCATTTACTTCTCAGCTGGGAGACTCAGACAACCTATTCTTCAAGGTTTATACTGATTTTTGACTCATTACTTTAATGTTACCAGAAAACTAGATTATGTTCACTGTTTCCACTGCAGGAATTAAAAGGGCCTCCAGCTGTTTGTAGGATTCTTTACAGTAAGTGACACTGCAGCATTAAAAAGAGAACAGGATATGCTGAGTTTCCACAAGGTTTTCACTACGAATTCAGACAGGGTGCTGTCAACTTAAACAATAAAATTATTTTCAAATTAATGCTTACATCCAGAACCAGTCTGTGGAATTTTTCATCCAGCTCTTCATGTTCAGACACTAAGGGAAGGAAGAAGAAAGGACAGACTGATCAAATTTTTTTCATAGACATAGACTGAACTTTCCCTGAAAACTAGTACCAGGACATCAAGTAATGTGCTACTGAGTGTTCAAGTGTGTTGCACCTTTTTGTCACCTCAACCTTGAGTAGCTCATATTTCAGTGATGAGCACTGAATAAGACATGCAAGTATTGTATTTTAATGCACTTAGCAGTCTTGATAACCATTTATCAAAGAAAACTGTTTAATAGAAAGGCCTTATGAGTTTGAATAATCTTGTAGCCTTTGCAAAGTAAAGACAAGTTTCATTCAAATTAAGATTTTAAAAGCCTTCAGAAACAGCATTTAAAAACATTTTGATATGCTGGAATTGTTAGTTACTTTCCAAGTGACATCAAAGGAGTCTTAAAATCTTAKTAATCCTCCAAAATATCCTATTTTGATTACTTGACCTTGTATCAAACTGTTTGGAAGAGCCGTATTCAGAAATGCCAGCTTGTCATCATCTCGGTTCCTGGACATTAAATTTCACCAAGCACTGTGTAAAAAGTAGCAAAGGTACTGGAAAATTTTACCGTCTAATATTTAGCAGCAACCAAAATACGTGGAAGTGATTTTATTTCCTTAGTCTGCTCATAAATTAGGATATTACTACTCTGAACTATGGAAAATCAAATGCTATATGAATATTTTATTGAACACATTTCATAACATATTTTGGATAAATTGCTGAATAAATTATTCAGTGTCTTACACAAGGAGTAACACTAATTCACTTCAGACTGAAGCTGATATATTCTTTAAATAATCATATTATGAATTTTAAGGTAACAACCAATTCACTCAAGCGTTTAAAATAATTTTCACTTTTGGTCAGAAACTAAGACTGCTTCCTCTAATCTATAGTTATGTTATGTGGCAACACTATTAGYCTAAATCTTCCAAGATAAATTCTTTGGCTGACAAGAAACTGAAGTTGTTAGTTTTTATTAAGACCAGGTCCCATGCAAGAAGCAGGAATGTTTTAACTCTAAGCTGAATACTCCTTCCAGGGAAAAAGAATTGATTCCTCTACATCTGCCTATTTCTCCCAAAGTTTTCACCTACAGTGCTATTAAATAGCAGRTGAGATAATAAGGAATGGACACCTCAACACCAAGAACTAGAGTAAGAAAGTAAGGCTATCTTATATGCATTACAAAACAGTGATACAGAGAGAGTAACTTTGGGGTTATTTTAATGCAAAATTGTGTTTTACATTTTAGACATAAATATACACATATATACCTATACAAACAAACTCTCTCCAGACACTGGAAAATTTCAACTGAAATGTATATACTAAAAATGCTCCAGTGTCTTGGGTTTGTTGTGTCTCATGATCCCATTCTTTATGGCTCTCTACATGAATAAGCCAGGCCAGGAACCGGGAAGTCCAGACCTATGCAGTTTGAGACGTGTAACACTGCCATTCTCTCAGCTTCTCTTAGCTATGTGCTCTCATGTGATGTGTTTCATTAATGTTTTCAGTTGTTATTTTTTTCCAAAACCCCCTGTGCTAGCTGTAAATGAAGTGCAAGAAGCATAAGAAGAAACTTGCAAACAGTTTGAATATTCCAGAGTTCTGATGAGTTCCTTAAAGGTCACTGAAAGTAGAAGCTACATAAGGTCAGATACAAAGARGTATCTTTTAAACTTACATTGATTAGCAAAGTTCTTTGTACATGSAACAAGCTTGAGAATTTCTAACTAGCTGTCAAAGATCTTACGTCATATTCAGTGAATGCATTATCAAAACTCCCTCTCATCTTTAAGCATACATTATACCATGTGCTAACAAAGACAAACTCTCAGAAAAATATGTTTCAGACTGAGAGTCACACTCATCATATGGCTTTGACTTGACTCCTAACAGCATATTTTCCACCTTCTGCTGGATGATACTCCAGAGCAAGAATGCAAAATACTGCTTTGAGATACTGAATACATTAGACATCATTACACCTTCCCCAGCTCAAGTTATAGCAGGTATCAGTTTGCTTTACATACTCACATATTTGTTCTGAAAAAGAAAGAAATCCTCACCCCTCYGAGTGCTCCACAACTGCAGTCAATTGATAAAACGTGGATCATCTGCTGAGGCTGTTAAGTGCAAGCAGGATCTCTGTTCCTCTTGATCACTGAACACACATCACAGCACTGGATATCCCAAGGGCAAGGGGGATTTCATCTGAAAATGTACAGACATGGAGCAAGGAATAAGCATGACAAAAAACCTTTTTCATACTTATATTCAACACATGCACTTTAAAAAAAACAAAAAAACCCAAAAACTTACCAATGTCTGCTGAAGATACCCAGAACTTMTCCAACACTACCTTCTAGCACAACATACACTGGACACATACCTAGAGCTATCAGACTTTGAACCATCTTTGCAGAAAGCCATTGCTGAAAGCCTCCATATTGGTATCAATTAAACTTATCAATGGGCTAGAAATTGGAACTTCTTTATTAAGCTCTTTTCAACATGTTTTTTTTTTCCAAGAAAAGCCAATCTGACGATTCATCTCTAGCAGATAGCAATTTTCAGTAAATATTTCATTTTCTATCCATTTCAGGTGATATAACACAGCCAAGGAAGTCTGGATGATTGAATGAGTTGCAGAACAAAAATGTTTGTTCAAACGACTGAAACCCATAGTCAAAATGAGGCACAGATTCTAAAAGCAGAAGGAAACGTTACCAACCCTCTGTTGCAGAGTGCATCCTAATGATACAGAGGAATTGAACTAGCCCTGATACTACTTAGGAAAAGCTATTTTTCACCACAGTTGTGGATGTAAGCATTTGTAGCCTGAAGAATTTACATGCCAATAGCCAATGCATCCTCCACCCCTCCACAATTCCACTCAGCTGAATGAGAAAACAAACCAGCACTTCTGGAGGAGTATGTGCGTATAAATTCAAGAAGGTCTACAGAGCATTCTGGATGGTCTGAAATGTTTGCACAAAATTATTTCACATTCTGAGGGAGCAAGAAGTCTGTCAGAGTATTTATCAAGCATACAGACGTACTCCTCTCACTTTTATTTCTGTCAGTTACCTAGTGGGAGGTTTGGGGGAACAAGGTGAAGAAAAGGGTGACTTCTCTTAGGGAACAACTGAGATGTTACAAATATTTTTATACCAATTTTAAATACTGTGAAAAACAACTGATCTGTTGTCATCCCATTCCAGTAAATAACTGGCCAGGCTTTCAAAGCAAGTGAGCACCAGGTATCACTACTGGTTTCTCTGATTCCATTTCATTTTCATTTAACATCATGATGATGTTAYGCAGCAGGAAAAACTAAGCTACTTTATTAACCAGACTACTAGCCTCTGCCACACTTGAAAAGCTGTTGCAAGCCCAATGTACTACTGTAAACACCAGGAGAGCTACACAATGCCTAAATAATGCCTTTTAAGATGGCAGGTAACCACAACAACCAAGTTGTGCTATAGTGTAAAGGAAGAGAAATRGAAGTGATTAAATGTAGATTATTTTGTCTGCTGATTATAGCTCACTTAAATCTTACAATATAGTATCTACAATTCTTCAACTATTTGGTATTTTTACATTGCAAGGAGGAAGAAAATGGGTCTGTGTATGAAAGGTGGCACTTGTGAAAGCAAATGCAGGCATTAAGATTCAGACATACAGAATATTTGGACATTTCTCCTTTCAAATGACCATCTTCCAACATTCTGGTTTTCATCTGAACAGAGAACTACCCACAGCACCACTGAGTTCATTGAGGATTACAGGTCAAGTACTACAAGAAAAGTAATGCTGGCAACCATCCATTAGGAAAATCCTAATCACTGGCCTTCAAATAGCTGTCTTGTTTGTATGTGCAAACTGCCAGCACATAGTACATCAGAGAACTGTATAAGGAAAAAAGAATAAGCCTAAGGGATGCAGAAGAACACTTACTAAGCTAGCGCTACACTTTTAATCTATTTGAAGATAGTTTATGACCACATATGCAACTATTCTGTAATACGTAATTACAGAATTTTCAGTAAATTTGACTACTTTGCATTCTGAACAAATGATTCCAGAATAGTATTGCAAGGTTCTGTTTTGCTGTTGTCTCACTGATTTGAAGTGTTCTTAATTTTAAAATAATGACTATTTCTCTTGGGTACCTGGACACCAAAATCAAACCGGATTATTTTGTTCCTCCAGGCCATTACAAGAAACATAGATTAAGAAGGCTAAGTTAAAATTTTTCAGGCATGCTGTAACATGACCATGTGCTAGATCATCATTCTTCTACAGTCCTCCTCACTGACCATGAAACCTCCTTCATGACAACCTTTTAATTCAATTAACACTTTTTCTTTTGTATAATATTAATGAAATACATACGTTATTTTCAGAGTCAGTTCAAGTTTTCACAGCAACAGCAGTTACAAATATAGTAAGCAACAGCCTAATGCTGTATGTTAAACTCTCTATCCAACGCATTAAGTCCCAGTATCCTGTGGAGACATAATCACATTAATGCTCTAAGCACATATAATACTTCTACTTATTGATACGTTGGAGAAAGAGAAGTAACCTCTGCTCATTGACGTARTATCATAGTCACATGTCAACTAGAGAATGGTATCACATGTATACCATTACTGACACTACTGGTCAGTAAACATTCTCATATGCATACAAGTGTCTCAAGTGAATAAAGTGTCATTCAATTTCAATTCAGTCAAACCAGTTATTTCCATGTGCTGAATTTYGTTTAAAAGCTATGAAAATCCCAAGATGTTCAAACTCTAAGATGCAGACTTCTGTCTGCATTATCCACGCTGGCTGTCCAAGATAAGCAATGATAAAACTTTGATTCCAGGCAGACTCACATACTAGTGACAAGACCTTCAGTAAGTAAGGGACTGTCAAACCCATCAGCAGGGTGAGCAGAAGTACCCAGGACTGTGCTGTCCCAGGGTCTTAGAGTAAGGGAAAATGAAGTGGATGAATGTCAATAATACGAGTTGCTGCTAATATCCAAGTACAGAAGTACTTTGGAGGTGATAAAGCACTTCCTAATATTTTACTACCATATTACTAAATACCGATTCTTTGTCCTTTTGCATGTGATTGTCTGAAAAGATAAGAGATATATTATTTCACTTTCTATTTCCTACAAGTTGATACGTCAAGCACCAAAACAGAGAAAAATATTCTGAAAGGGACCTCTGGAGATCATTTGTTCAAATCCTGCTCTAAGTATATACATAAAATGAAATAAGCATATAACTTCTTCTTCCTTTGACATCCAACATAAAATCTTTATGAAAAATAAATCTTACCTTGGTGACCTTAGATGATAATTCCATTAGTGTAACACTTTTGTTAAAGAAAATACACTGACATTAAAAGGCTCACCATGCTTTTTTCACAGTCTGGAGAGCCATATTATTTTGCAGCTGTTTGCTCACTGGTCTTTAACCCCTATTGGCAAGTTGGAACAAAATGTTACACAAAACAGCAAAAGCCCCAGCATCTACCCGACCAGAAATTTTACTTTRGTATTTTCATTCTATTCCGAAACAAAACTTTAAGTCCTCTGTAACACAGGAGAACCAGATTATCTTCTAAGAATCCATCTGTTAATGATTTTATTCATATCATTAAGCCTTTCTTATTTGTTCAAAGAGAATGCCATTCTGATCTACTGGTGATAGCTTTTGCATATGCATGGTTTTCATTTGCTAGAATGTATAAATTCAAGCATTAAAAAGATAGGATGATGAAATATCAGAACACATCTTAAGAGCCTAATACTGCGGGCATGCACAATTTTGGCTGCTGGATCCCATTGTCAGGATGAGGTTTTTGCAAACAGATAGAAGTCACTAAAGACAGAAGTAGATTCCAATGAGTGGTAAGCACGTGTCAAGAAATTCTGATTTGCCACCTTTACCAATAAATTTATCTTAGACAAAACATATATTAAAAAAAAAATCCTTTTTTCACTTTTTTGTTTGCTTGCTTGTTTCACATGAACTACAAAGAGCCTAAGGAGAAGTCACTCACGAAAAAAATGAATCTTTTCTCTAAAAGGTGTTTGCCCATACGACACTAAAATTCCCTGTTACCAAAAAACGCATTAAGGCTGAGATTCCAAGACCATCATACTTCCACACATTCTTCCCAGGGTACTTTTCATTAGCTCCAAACAGCTCTGAGTTTGAGACGGGAATTGGGGAATTAGATGTCCACAACAAAACGAATGTGTTTGAATCCTTGTTGGTACAAACACGGAGTTGCTGTGAAAAGGTGGAGGCTCAGCCAGCTGCTCCATCTCCCTGTCAACAATGCCTGGTGCAGTATAAGTGGGATAAGCAGAGGCTGCAGTGTTGTGTCCCCTCTTCTTTCCCATAAAATCAAAGATACCCCTACACCTGAGCCCTGCTACTTGGGATCATGTATTTTTACCTCTTCTTCAAATAAATGGGGATCATTTTCTACACCTATTGGTTGGCTGCCTGACACTGCTGACTATTATAAAAACCCCTCAAGATTTGTTCTTTTTAGAGTTTTTCCTTAACATGCTTCTTTGTAATAATTCAGTAAGAATGTCAGGTTTTATTTTTCTAACTTTCTAATCCCTAAGGGGCTGAAAATAACTTAAAATAACCTAAAGATATCATATAGCTGCAACATGTTAGTTGATATCCAGAAAATGGAGAAAAAAAGGAATGCAAGGAACATTCTTTAAAACGATTGAGTTGATCACGATTTTGGAGACCTGACTCATTTTTACTTGTTTAGGTTTGGAAATATCAAGAAATTTGCTTGCAAACATTCAGACAGACCATGTCACATTTAACAGAAACAAGAAGGATATTCTCATGCTTGATAATCCTGTAGTTTAATAAACACTTCTCACCTGCTTGATTTGCTGTCATGGCATATCATACACTCACTCTCTTTAGATACTACTAATTGTATTTTTGGACTTCCTCCCACTTCTTCCTTCTGAAATCCAGCATGATGGATGCATACTTCATAGCTGTTTTACTCAAGTATTAACAACAGAGAAACTTTCAAGATGCCCTTACAGTACTTACAGGTTTCTCTTGAAAGTCATGCATCAATTTAATATTGGTTTAGATTTCTTCCTTATCAGACTTAGTAGCTCGAGACTCTTACTGAAAGAGAAAAACAAACCTAGCCAATTATGCAGCACTATAAATGCATTATTTCTTCCATGATGTCAAGCTCAGCCTATTTCTAATGTAGTTCTTGTGTTATATTTGTTCTTAGAAGCTGTGCACTCAGAAGTCAGGGAGCTTGATGCATTTAATCATATAAAATATAATAAATATAGGAATACTACCTTAATAAAAATCAGTGTTGTTCTGCAAACACACAGATTTATAAAATACAAGTACTGACAGCAGTATCAACCTGATGTACTAGTAGTAACATACATAAAACTTCAAACTCCAACGAGCCCTACAGGGACAGACTTCTTTTTTCTGAAACAGAAAAACATTACCTACTTGCCCAGTACTGTCTTTCAAAAACCTTGATTTTTTTTTATCATTCCATTAAAGATAAAATGTGTGCCCCATCAGAACCTGTGAGATTGTTACCTATAGATCTGAATTTCATTCTTTCTTATTATTTCCATTTTACCATGCTTCAATAACAATGATCGTAAAGTCAATGCTGTCCATATAATTCGTATGAATTTCTTTTACCTGCCAGGAATTCAAACAGGGCAAACTATAAAGTTTAAGAGTAATCTCAACATACATCTTTTCTGCCTTTGTTCTGCTATCCTCATTAAACTTCACCTTGTAACAATCAATACACTATGTATTATTGTTTAGTACTAAGAAAAACTTACCTGTCTGAAAAGTCTATGCATATGCAGAAACATGAAGCCTCTTGTGCAGAATATTTTCCACCAATTTTTGTATTGTTTTTGAGAGCTTCAGACCAGGATGATGTTCCTGAAGATGAATATGAAGATACTGTCAGGCATGTTTTTCCTTCTATTGGGCTTATAGTACTACTAAGTACCAATGGCTATCTGATATCCCTTTTTGCAAGACAAAAATGGCATTGTAGGAAAACCAAACTTTAAGACATGTATCTATCAGCTGTGATACAGATATCATAAAAATAATAAGAAGAGTGATGCTTCTCTCAAAACAGGAGGCTTAAAAAGATTTGCCTGTACTTTTCCAAAGCCACACAGATCAGATGACAAACTGGTGTATAGCAGTGTGGACAGCAAGATGGCACATTAATGCTGGCCTTTGAAAAATACTTCACTGCACATGGGTAACCAAAGCATCCAAACCTTCRGCAGATCAATGCCAGCAACACAGACACGAGTTCAATACTGAAAACACCAGAAACCTTTAACAAGTCYGTCACTGCAGTCTGTGCTCCTTTTGACACATGTAAATTTTAACCTGCAGGAGAAAGATGTGAGTTATGATGCTTCATCATCTTCCTTCTTCCGTCCTAAATTTCACTGAATTTCTTTTCTTCCTTAGGCAATGCAAGTCCAATGCCGTTTCTGCCAGTTTAAAGGCTGTTATCACTTTCTTAACATCACAAGCTGCAAGGACAACTGTCAGGACTGGACCTAATAATTTACAGTACATAACATCCAGATGACCAAATGATATTGATGCTAAATCTGATTTTTAGCTGTACTAGAACGCYTTCACCATGGTTTATCTGCTGTTATGCTTTCTTGACACAGAAAGTACTTAAAAAAAAAAAGAGAGAGATTATCTTCTGCTGATACTGACTGTATTTTTTCCTAGATAATTCTTTTTCAAYAATGAAATAATTAATGATATATGGAATATAGAATGCATCACAAGTTTGCAAGGTCATCTTAGCAAATTACAGATTGAAAGAAGAAGACTCCATAGACATTCTATAACTTAAACATCTCTATATTTCACCAGTGTGTCACTTCGGATAATGCTTCCTAATACAAAGAACATTGAGTACAACTGCAAGCAAAAAACACAAAAGACTAATTTCCATTATGGCAGGAGCTATCAAATCTGGAGGGAATTCTTTGAGGATGCTTCCCTGGAAGAAGCTATTTCGAAATACAGCATTTGGAAAGGCATCAAACCAGCAACTGCCACAGCAATAAGATTCTACATGGGGCACCAGCCAGAAAACATCCCTTGTCAGCTGTAACATTAGTTTACTCACAATCCTGCTTCTCATTGGCATAATATAATAAATATGCAAATGTAGTAGTTGTTAATGGCAATAGTTATTTCCCACTTTTGCTTTAAAACCCTCTGGGAAAGAGTTACTGCTACATATGAACCTCTTGTTTACCAGGCATATAATACCCACCAAAAGATTACAAATATCCTAGTTCTCCTGAACTTCCTTGTCTGGTTATGAATTTGTTTCTTATAAATAYAAGTGCCAGATCAGTGTCATAGGATTTTTAGCACAGCAACAGCAGCAAAATTAGGATCCCGTTCTCTTCTGTGGGGCTCCCGGAGGAACTGTATCTGATGACTCAGACACTTTACTACTTGTTTATAGTGTTTGTATGCATGGAGCTGTGGGAAATGATAAAAGCAGGTACCTAGGGGTAAAGGAAGAAGAAAAAGAAAGATGACTGATCAAAGCAGATGTTTCTGTCTGTCTGATTACAAGAAAGAACAGAAACAAAGAGTTCTAGGTCACCTGCAGCAATACTTACCTAGAAGAACATTCAGTTGAATGTTCATCACATGGTGAAGCAGTTACCCAAATAACAGGCACAAGACTACATAGCCTTTCGCATATAAGTTCCTAGTTCAAACCCCATTCACTCTGCCTGCAGCAGTCAAAACGTGTTGTCAGGTACAGGTGGTCTCTTCCCGCATCAAAAGAGAAAAATGTCAATATGAAGTCTGCAGGTAATGCAAAGATCAGAATGGAATGATCCTCTCTATCCAACAGTGGGGCAAGGCTTGCTCCACTATTACATGCATATCCCGCTATCTGCTAAAGATGCATTCCAGTAAAATGCAGCTAGCATTTCAACAAACAGTGAAGTAATAGTTCTCCTAAGAATTCATGTAGTCACAGGAGACTGTATTCAGATGTTTAAGAAAAACATAAGGACAATACATTGCAACCCAAGATCCTCCCATTCACATTCTAATACCACTGTCACAGGAAACCGTGGCGCAAAAGGATAATAAAGGCAACAGGGATGGTAGTGCATCACTACCCAACACAAGTCTCTGCACGTTTTTACTAGCACAGAGAAATGACAAATAGCAGAGTATTACTGCATCTCTTCTGCACTGCATGGTTTCATTATCCCCAGGTGGCAGATCTATGCAAGCAGATTAATTTAGGATACTCAGCACTRCACATGTATTGAAGTCCCTAAAAGAAATACATTCTGCAGGAGCACTTTCCCAGTATACTTTACCATAAAAATATCGCAATATACAAAATTTTAAAGGTCTATCACAAACACCAAGCCATTTAGAAAGTCTAAGACATGAACAAAATCCTTACAGGATAACCAGACCTCTCAAGGATCTGTTCAGCTAACAAGTACTGAAGAAATGCCCATCATAAAGCTTTGTGTTTTTTTTTTTTTTTATTTTTTTTTTTGAAAGGAAATTCCTAGTGGGAG
This sequence comes from Rhea americana, assembly GCF_003343005.1. Lineage (NCBI taxonomy): Eukaryota > Metazoa > Chordata > Aves > Rheiformes > Rheidae > Rhea > Rhea americana. The sequence continues at coordinate 6,683,473 of NW_028185039.1, read as the reverse complement.
GAACCTAAATTTTGTTATTTCATCTTAAAAGAAATCCTTAAAAGAATATAAATTTTCTTGAAGAGGAGTTTTTTWAAAAAAATCTGGAAAACCTAAGACTTACATAACCTAGTAAAACATTTAAAGAATATGGACAGAATGTAAAGAACATATTAAGAGTCTTCTTGACCCTAAACAATTCTGAGAACAGGAACTCCAAGACAGTCTACCTTGTAGTATTAAACACATCAAAACTTTGTTGTTCCTAATGAAACTGTGCAACAGATGAAAACATTTAACAGTGTAAGTGCTACATAGACCAGTAAGCATATCTGATATTTATCTTAGCAGACTAGAGTCCAAAGCAAGACAGTGCAGCTCTAGAACAAATCAAGTGCTGCAAATCTCCGATATTTTTGGCAGGAGGAAATCCATGATCATTGTAACACCATCTTTAATCTCTGCCCTCATATAATCCTTTTTTCTCAATTTTTTTACTTTTGTTTTTTTCATTCCTATTATGCCATCTCCGAAAACTCCAGTTAGTTGACTACAACTTTTAATTAATATCTATACTGATAAATAGCTGTTTTAACAGCTGCAAATTGTAAATCCTTTTCCCCCTTTTCCTAACTACCTAMATTCTAATTTTGACATAGATGCAATATTTGCATTCCTTTCAGGGCAGCAGACTTGGTGTTTATATGCAAATAGAAAACAAAAGATTAGAAGTCACAGAGCTTACTCTTAATTTGAATCCATTACACATCATAAAAATAAGAGAGTTGAAAAGTAAAAGGAATATGAGGAAACAGAGATTTGTATTCCTATAATACATTCAAACAGACAAGAMGGAGATTAAATATCCATTCAAGGAAATACAGATGTTTTATTTTCTTTCCTTTTCCTTCCACCTACCCAGAATGCAGAACTGCATCACATATTAAACTAATAAATAGTAAACAAAAGCTGCAAATGGAGATTATTTAGTTTACTACTTACTACTGAAAAACAAGCAAACAGTGCTAATGCCAAGTCTACTGTTTCACACAGTTCATAGCTTAGGAAACTAACATATTTAAGTATGTACATGTTAAAAAAAGAACCCTATAAAGCCTTGAACCTCAAAAAATAGTAAATTAATATTTTTGCTCTGTGGCTTTGTGAACAAATACTCAATCTAAACAAAGTGTCCATTACTAACAGTGCCAGAATTCAATCAGCATTAGGTATTGCAGAACTGCTTGTAAAGTATTACGACTATAAGGAAAGATCAAAGCAACAAAGAATGGCATAAACATATACCAAAGCTTTACAGGAACAGAGAACAGGGAGGAAGGAGAACCAAATTTCCACTGCAAACAACCATGGTAAGAATTAAAAGTCTAAAAGATGTGGTGGTCAAGGGCTAACAACAAACACACTTGTGAAATCCCACTCACATCTCTAAATACGTGGAATAGAAACACTACAAAAGGATTAAAGTTTATAGAGCAACAAGAGACACTTCAGTAACAATAAAAGCTGAAGAACATGGAATAAAATAATCTCTAATTACTTTACAGTTCCTGGTCTCCATGGTCTATGTACATCTTTTCTCTAATAGTAAAGGACAAGGGGCAGCAGGTCTGCTTCTGTCATACCTATTTGTTAAACATTCATGCCATGTAACTTCAAATGCAATTTGAAAAGACACTCTGAAATTATGAAAGCAAGCAACCTTGGGGTCCAGGAAATAATCCTGAATAGTGCTGCTGAATCAACAATTTGGGAAGTATCCATCAAGAGGCTATGATGTCTGCATTCAGCGCTTTACAGCATTGTTCTCATTCCTTCACACTGCACTCAGAAGATCAAGTTGCATCCTCTTTTGACTGCAAAGGAAGTGAAAACGACACTTCATTTTCAGACACAGAGAAAACTTGCCCAAGCTCTCAGAGAAATAGATAAGTAGACTTTCTGTGAATAGAAAGTGTGAAAATAAGAGAGGGGGTTGTGTCTTCTACAAAAGAGTCATTCCAGTATCTGTTATTTTGCACTACAGATGTAAAACCAGAAGGAAAAAAATTACCTTTTTCATAATTTTTACAGGCAGGGTACAACCTTTATCTTCTCACAGCAGAATCAAGAAAAAAACAGAGCCTTGGTTTATTGTGAAGGAGGATAGAGTAAAACCTAGTACTTAGAAGGTAGCTGCGATGTACCCAGTAATTGCTCATATTAAACATGCACAGGACCTAATGATTAAAGCTGGAATCCAAGAACTTCCCTATAGTTAATCTTCATGAAATATGCACTACTGTACCTTACTACTTCTATTTAACTGTTAAATCCTATAAATCAAACTCATTCAGTACCCAAGAGCTTGGCAAGGAGTCCTGGTTTTGCTAAAGAAAGCCACACACACATTCTACACAAGCTTGCTCAGAGACTGCTTTTCCCAAGCCATCACAGCTCTTTAGAAGTCAGGAATGCAAACACCTACACTTCAAAAGAGAAATAGCTATAACGATCCAAAACACTCGCAACCAATGTGTACAAATACAGCCCATCAATACTCACTGAGAAAATATGGCCTGTGACCGCCTCTGCTCCCTGAATCATAACGGATGAATTATCCTCCCACATCCAAAAGCAGCAGAGACTAATATTGTACTTACTGTATCTTTTTTAAATGCAATATTTAGTTTTGCGTGAGGATTATCTTCCTGTCTAACTTTCCTGCATGCCCACGTCGCTTTTTTCTTAAGTCAAATATCCGTAGTTATCTTACCAGTTTGCAGTATGCCACTCACTAATTAGCACAGGAAYTGGAGGATTTTGTTTGTTTTTGTTTGGTTGGTGTTTTTTTAAACACTGCAACTAACAGAGGACACAACCAATCTGAATCATGTGGGATCTTCTTGTTCCACAAATATTACTAACAGTAAATAACAAGCCATGAAAGATGTTCTAGCCCAGTTTATTGTAGACACTGGAGAGAGTTCTGCTCTCCGACACGTTTAGGGAACTAATTAAGTAACCCCTCTTGGTCTGAACAGACACTGTTTTTCATTCACTTCACATTCAGAGGAATTCTGTGTTCCTTTTTCAAAGACAGAAGCTGACCAAAACCCTTCAGGATGAAAGAAGGTCAGGATCTGACTTCTCTTAGTATTTCTCCTGTAAAAATGTACAGACCAAGCATACAACCACCTATATCTGGTAAATATTTCATTTGTCCCAAGAAAGAAAATAAGTTTATGAAAAAAATGACAGCAGAAGGCAAAACTGCTTCCAGGGCTGGTAAAAAAAATGATCCGGATACAGAGCTATATCATTTTCTATTTCAAATAGCCCTTTTCTTGCGTATTTGTAGCCTTTTCCATTTATAACTTCCAACAAGTGACAGTACCATCAGCTGAGTCAGAGACATTGTAAATAAAACAGACTTTACATGATAGGTTGTCGGTCATTTAGAAATTCTGCTTTCAACATCTTCCACAATACACTATGTGTATGAGGTAAACCTTGAATAAAAATTAATTATTGCAATTTAGGAATACCAATACATTCTATTATATGAGATCGTAATGACAACTGGGTTTAGGGGTTACAGTAAAACATTAGGAAATAGTATTCATTAATTCTTTTCCTTGCTCTGCCACTGACTTTTGCTTTATCTACAGTATTTTCAGGCTTACTGTGCAATGCTGATTCATGTTATGTTACTACAACTAAGATGCAGAAAACACACTTCTACTGTACAAATCACACTAGAAAAATTACTTATCTCAATTTGCCTTTCTCTGTTCAATCAAAAGTTGAGGATGACAGGACTTCCCAGTTTGATGAGGTGCTATACAGTTAAATAAAACCACATTTGATAGGTAGTCTGTGGGCAGACAGATATAATTATAAATGGCTACAGAATTACAAAGAGCTGCTACATAAACTTGTACCAAAAAACATAGTTGAATTGAATCCTGTCCCATACCACGAATCAAGTACTTTCTAAAGCCTAGAAACTTCAGACTTCATTTTGAATGAATCCGGCAGAGGAGTAATGCCAAAAYGACAAACCAAGGCAGAAACCAATATACACTAAGACAAAAAAAGCATCCAACCTGTAACATGGGCTGCCCAGAAAGGAAAGGCAAAGGTTTCTGTCTTAATTTTGAAAAGCCAAAAGCTTTGGATGGTTTCCAAGCTGAGTTTTCCATCAATAACAAAGACACATATTTAGAAATCAGTATTGACTATAAGCTTCAAAACATAATTAAGAAGGTAATACGCTATGGACTTCTGAAAAAAAAAAAAAGAGCAAAGTCATTACAAATGAGCTGATGCCATTGACAGTGAAAGGTAAGCGCTCACCATGACTTACATACAAAGGATAATTTTGTAGATCCTCATGAGGTGGTGGTGGTAACTGCAGGTTTTATCCAGGACTTTCTGTCCAGCCCAATGCTCTCCTTATAAGTTACTGGATTTCAGACATTTGATCTTCCCGTTTTAAGCGTGGGTCTCAGGGAAAGCCATGCTATTACACTTCAGACTCTTTCATGTGAAACAGAAGGCCATATATCTATAATACTTCCCTTAATGCCACGTGTTTTATAAATTCTGTAAATATCAGCAAAAATCCATTTAAATTCTGGCACTTCCTCCACTATTAATTAATGAGCTCATTCCCTAATTTATTTTACAAAGAGAAAACACAAAAAGCAAGGCAAACACAGAAGGTTAGAGCAGTAAAGAGCCAGGCAGCACTTACCACTGAGGGTATGGGGCATCCAGCACCCGGTGCCCCTTTCTGAAGCCAAACGCAGCCACCAGCAGTGCGTGAGCAGCGGGACGCGCCGCATGCTAACGGCACAGGCTACTGCTTCCCAAAGGCGCTTTTTTTCTCATATATTGTAATATATCATACTGGGGGCACAGGTTGTTGCCCTCCCAATGGCTACACAACACTAAGGGTTTAAAAGCCCTTTAAAAAATTCGTTTTAATTTTCACCAGAGCGCSGAGGGCCGCGGGGGGCGGGAAGCGCTCCCAGCACAGCGCCGCGGCCCCGGCGCCCSCAGACGGTTCCAGAAGCCGCCAGCGGCCCCCGCGCGAAGGCGGGGGGCACCGCCGGGCCCTGTGCGAGAGGAGCTCTGGCGTCCCCGGGACTAACACCGCGACGCTCGTGAGAGAAACCGCGGCACCGCCCGGGCCGTTCCTGAGAGAAACCGCGGCACCGCCCGTCCCCCCACCCCGCCCGGGCCGTTCCTGTGAGAAACCGCGGCACCGTCACCCCTGTGCCCCCGGGCAACATCGGTGCGGAAATCGAGGAGAAAGCCTCAGAAAGTTCTCAGCTACCTTCACTGGAGCTGCCGGAGGCATCGAGCCGCCGGCCGGCCCGGGACCACCTGCTCCTCGCAGCACGGCCATTTGCCGCGGCGGGGCGGGCGGCGGCGCCGCTCCCAGGCACCCGCCGGATGACGCACCTGGCGTCCAGTCGTGCAGAAAAAATGTATGTCTAAAGCATTAATCGAGAGCAGGTGGGTGTGGAAGGGCACCTTGCAGGAAGAAAGCGTGGAAGAGCGGAGAGTGATGAAGTAAAAGGTTACCGCCGAGCCCCGTGGTGGGCGCTGAGGTGGTCTCTGCCTGGGGAGCGCTGCTCCCTCCTGAAGGAGGAGAATACAGGGGCTGGTGTTTTGTCTGGAGAGGAGAACTTGTGGAGGAGGCACAGCTAAGCCGCAATCTTTGATTCTGGCAGGAGCAGAGCAYGGGTGAAGGGCGTATGAACCCCCTCGAGTGACCTGAGAGAGGGCCGTGGCCGCGGAGCTGCGAGGAGACCGTCGGAGCGCACGCCTGGCCCACGCAGCACRGCTGCTGCCCAGCGCTCGCCTCGGAGCTCGCCAGGAATCGCTGTGGACGTCCAGCACTGGAAACGGGGTCCCTGTTGTCTAGCCAGCCATGGGATTGCTACACCTGTGGTGTTTTTGCTGTACTCAGATTTCAGCCTTTCTTCAACCTCTCTCCATGAGATTGAGGTGGTGGACAGGCTGAAATGTGGGGAAGATGGCAGAAAATGGGTTGGAGAAAGTGGCAGTGCTGGTCACCTCTGATCACAGCAGCCTTTCCTCCTGCCCCGTACAGATAATATGTTCGTCTGCTATTCAGAGAGCACACTACTCACTGTACCTGTAATAACACACGTAACTGTTTCTTGACTGCAGTCAAAAGATTCTTTTCAAATACTGATACCCTGGATTCCAAAATACCTATCAAGGAAAATGATGGAAAGGATGTTGCAATCAATAATGCTTTCAGTCTCTGAACTTTAAGCTATACTAATCTATTACAAGTTGGAGGGGAAAAAACTTTATTTCTTGTCTGAGCATGTAATTTACTGAGTTCATCTTTTAATGCTGACCCTGAACACTGCAGATACCTAGGATCATAAGATAATTTGCAGACTCAATTTCTGTTCATGAACTTTCAATTTGCTTTTCACAAGTAAAACCAATAATTGATTAAAATAAAACCCAAGGGCATCTGAGATAAAAGGGTATAATATATCATGGTTGTCTGACATTCCAGATTGATCTCCAGAAAGCTAAGATGTCCATTAAATTAGATAAAAAAAAAAAAAAAAAAAAAGAAAAAAAAAAAAAAAAAAAAAAAAAAAAAAAGAAGAAGAAGAAGAAGAAACAAGCAAATACGCATATTTTCTTCATATTTTGCCAGTCTGTCATTCCACCAACCTGTTAAAACTGGGAGAGGTACGGTATTATGTGCTGCCTTCCAATATTATCTTGAAAGTACTATGCATAGGTTTAACACAATACATATGTCAGTCTCTCATGAGTGTTCCTCCTTCACCTGTGGATGTGAGGATGGTCTGTTAAAAAAAAAAAACAAACCCCAGCCATTTATAAAAATGCAAAAGGCATATGTTAGGTGGCGACTAGCTCAGTCCAGCTACAATGCTGCAGTTTCTTCTGCTTGTTGTATCACACTTGTTAGTCCAAATTATGTGACTTTCAAAAAGTTTCTATGTTAGTTGGCAATTCTCAGTAGAGACGATGAGGATTCTAATTCTTAAAATTTTCCCCTTGCAAAGTTCTTTTACTGTCTGTGTGAGCCCTGAGCCATTGTTAACAGTGGTTTTCATAGATCGGGGTTTTTTTGGTTTTGTTTCCTAGACAACCAGTCCAGGTTCCCCCCAGAGCTCATGCTTTCGTATTCTCCGATTAAGATGCACATGTTGCCTTTGGCTGATCGTATTTGTGGAAATGGTCTTAGTTTTCATAGGTGTGATATTGATTAACTTTTCATTTTCTGAGACAACATTAATTCCAGTATTTTATAAAGAAAGGTAGCATTTACAGGAATTTTCATTTTGCTAAATTATAGATTCAGCTTCCTAACTAGAAGTTATTCTGATCTTTTTGTGCAAGGCAATTTTTCATTTACACAACAGACTGAATTCTACCTGTTCAGTGTTCCTCCATTTCTACAGAAGCCAGCCGTAATTCTGTTGTGCTCCTCCTGTCTTGAGCACTCCTAGGGTTCTCTTTTCAGTCACGCCACTATGGCTATTTYTGGACTATTTCATCCCCACAGCCTTGTAACTCAAGTTTTAACTCAGATATAAATGACAGGGATGAGACTCTTCCACTGAACCCCTGCACTGTTTTGCAGAAGTTTCCCTAACAGTATAACGGCCATCAAATCCCCCTTGTCTTGCCTTAGTCTTAAGTCTTGCCTTCATCTTTGGGTAGGTGGATTAAGTTGCAGCTGTAGCCAAATTTCACTGTACTGAGTGAAAAAAAAACTCAGGGGTGAGGGAAGAACCCTAGAACCCCACTAGTCTGRGGTTCTAGGTATGTGGCTGATTAGCTGCCCTCCTGCTGTCTGGAAACAGATCCATTGGCCATATCTTTATATGGTATAATTACATTCCTTTGTTTCTCTTAGCACTTATTATATTAAAATATCATTAATATACACATTATTTTGTTTTACCAAAAGTTAATTACAAATTGAGTCTTCTATAGAGTTAATAACATGACTACAAAATCTTACATATAGGACTATATATCTGATTTGTTTTTTACTAAATCMTTTTATGCCACATTGTTTCTAGTATATGTATTGTATTTTTTGTATTTTTACAACACAGACTTTTGGTGAGATGTTAGAATATTACAGAATTTACACATGTTGAATGCATCTATTTAGTTGCTGAAAACATCTCAAACTTATGTAGGCCATTTGCATAATGGTCCAATATGAAAGCAAACAATACTGTTTCACACAGATGAAAATGATAGAGTCTCTAACAGAAACCGTTACATGTGCTTTTCACCAACACAAAAAAAAATGAYATTCAATTCTATAAATCTTCCTCAATAACTAGTACTGTGTTAAATGTATTCATAAGGCAACCTGTGCTTCTGTGAGAGAACACAGGAATACAAAAATGGATTAAAGAGTGGAACTTTCTAATTTTTAATAAATACAGTTCTTCCTGGGGAAAAACATTCAGACTATCTATTTCCAATGCTGAAGGCAAGCCCATTTTGCTTCATGCAGTTTATGAAAGCTTTCAAGTACAGCTCACTGGCTGAATACAATTACACTAAGGTTTTTTTGGGGGGGGAGGTAATGCATCTGAAATTAAAAAACATTACTTCTTCAAGGATAATGGGAGACAATGAAGTCACACAGTTTTACTGCTTGAATGTAATCCTGGACCATGAGACCTTTCCTCAATATTGAACTAAATACACAATGGGTTTTCCGTTAGTATGCTGCTCTAATGATTTTTACAATACCATTTACTGTTGCCTCGTTTTCTCAGGTGGCTCTTTTTTGTGTAGAATTATACACGATCAGTCAGCTTTATGTTTCAGAATTGCATCTGATGCCTTTCTTTCACACTAAAAAAGCCTCTGTAGTACATTACACCACTTTACAGTGGGAATCTCATAGTAGTCCTTTATGTACATATGYAAATTGCTTTCATTTATTTATGCCAATGGCCTCTACACTCAAATTGTATGACTGCTGAATAAACAACTTTTCTCCCTGAATTACTTTTTTTCATATCATTCATGATAAAAGAAGCTATTTCTTCATTAGCCTTTAACAAACTGTGACTCCTTGCAAAGCGTAATATGTTGGTACTTTGATGTAGGCCACATTTTACTGAACAAGCTGGAGCTAGAAATCTAGGATTTTTCCTGTATTTTTTACAGGAAGTTACTGAGCATAAACTGTTACAGAGTTTACAGAAATCCAGTTTACTGTAAACAGCAGCATTGTGCGTGGCTAACAGCTACAGGAAATCTGGCCTTGTTCTGGGTGAGCACTTCTGTTTCCTCTTTCGTCTTTGTCCGTCCCTGCCTTCCTCGCAAACTTCTGCTTGCGACTCACCTGTGGAGTCAGATGCAGCACATTTTTATTTCTTGCATTAGCACATAAAGATAGCAACATACAAACAGAAAGGAATATAGAGCATTCCTTTCAAAGGATATAGTAACAAGCATCCTCCCTCTGTTTCCTTCCAGAACAGGTATCCTTGTAATGACTTGCCAGCTGCTAGACAGCAACTGTGCACTCCTCCTCAGTCAGTGAGCAGGCGAAACAAATCGCTGTTCAAGCTGTGTATTATTCTGTTCTGAAGTACAAGAAAGCATGAGTAAGGAAAGCACAGACCAGACAACACAGAGAGAAAAGCATCAGACAATATCTAGTTCCAAAATGATCAGTTGGCATCTATGTTTGCCAGACTTAGAAAAGCAACTCTGAAAAAATGCATGGAAACATGAAAATAAATTTTGACTCTGGGAAACATTTAGACTCCAAAACAAAGGTGTTCAGTTACATGGCTATTCTTTTCATTTGAAAGTCCTTGTAGAGCTCTAACCTGCAGGCAAAAGCAGAGTAACAAGTACTCCAGAAAGACGAGCTGAAGAAAAAGACAGCTCAGAGAACCAGAGTTGCAGCCAAACAGTCACCTTGGGCTATGTTTCAAAGAAAAAACCTTGTGAGGTAGCCTGCAGAGAGGAGCTGTAGGCTAAACCCATAGATAGCATTCCCTGTGTACTTGTCATCAGGACATAGCAAAATGAAGCACACCTGCAGAAACAATGTATTGGGAACATTTTTCAATGTATCTCAATATATGTTATAGTAAATCAATGGTGGCATTGATCTTAAAATACTGCACACTGTATTACAGCCTCAACTAACTCAGCTTTAATGGGAAAATAATCACTGTTTAACAGCTGGTTATAGCTAATAGAACATAATAACTTCAATTGTTCAAAGGATTTTCTATTAGTTATAATGTCAAACTCAACACTATTTACTTCATTAAAATCTAATCTCTACAGCCACAGGGAAGAATTTGTTTTTCTCTGTCTTCCTAAATACTACATTGACAAAACTCTGGAATTTACAAATTTACTAAAAGTGCATTCTCCATTTCACTGCATTTCACTCCATTTCTCCATTCGTTATAGCCTTAAAGTAGCTATAACAATGCAAAGAACTACCGAAGTGCTAAATGCTATTAYTAACATCTATGTAAATAGAATGGTACAATTCTGAAGGAAAATCAGAAATCAAAATTTATTGGTAAGTATTCTTCTCATCAACTGAGACCTTTATGGTTATATTAAGCCATGCTGGACGAGACTCTTTTCTACATKAAATCCTTGGATCAAGGACTATCTTTATGTTTTCCAATGCCTTTCACCTATAGCTGATGCTTGGCATAATGGTACGGCAAATGACAGAAAGAAAGGGAGAGTCACTTCAACAACCACTATAGGCCAAAGAGCCCTGTAGTTTTAAAACAAATTGAACCGAAATTCAGAATTCACGGGAGAGATTTCCTTTTTTAAAACACAAGGACTACATATGAAAAAGTCCTTAAAAAAAAAAGACTTACCTTGCACCCTCCATTTCCATCACAGGCAATTGTAAAACATTCCATCTTCCCCAGTTTCGCTAGCAAAGGCAGGTAACGCACATGAGAGATGTTCCACATACAAACAGGTAGTCCCAAGGAACTTCTAATCCAATTACTCTTCAGGAGGAAGAGAAGAATGGCGTCTATAGAATGCATGTCTTCCATTTCTACATGAGGGAACTGATGGCAGATTTGATTCAGACAGAAAATGTTGTAGTCCTCCTTAGCGCTGGAAGTAAGATAGCTGTGACAGGACGTCCCCGAGCTGTACTGCTTCAGGGATCAAATTTAGAATCTCTTGTAGTGGGCCATGTAGGGACATTTACTATATCACTGACTTCTGCTGTAACCTGGGACAATTCATACCTGGACTCCCCAGCTGTGACAGGATCAATAACATTTATTTCCTTTTATCCAGAACACCTAATTTCTAATTTCATATGAAGCAAATCTCGTCTCATATGTGTATGACTTTATGTTAGTAGTAAGGATGCTATTGGGGTTTTATATATGTATGTATGTATACACACACACAGACGCTGACACATGTATATTGTTTCAGCTTCTSTGTGTGTGTTGTTTCTGATACTCAGGTCTTTGATATGGGTCTGTCTGTGAAGGAAGCCTGATCATGCAAGTTGAATATTAGAATGAAAATGGGTCAATGCTGGAGATGGACGTCATTCAGTACGTGCATGTTACCTGATTTGTACTTTTCCACTCTTTTCTAGTTTATGCTTTGTTTAAAATAAAAAAAAAATCACTGAAAGATATCATTCTGCAGTGCATATCTCCATTAAGGATGCATCTAAATCCCACTGAAGTAAAAGCTCACAAACTTCACAGCGTCCCTGGCCTTTCCCTCACATGTACACAGAGCCAGAAGATTTACGAAGCAGGAAAACAAATGGAGTCATATGAGTTGTTCATACTGGGTCACATCCCTGCTTTGACAAGGTACAATTTAACCTCAAGCTGAACCTGATTTACATAGACCCTGGGGAACAGTTATGTAACAACGAGCAGTTAAAACACAAACAGACAAAGATTTCACAAAGCAAAGGTAAATTATTAACAATTGCTTAAAAAAAAAAATTTCTCATACTCACATATCTTGAACTGAATATTATAAAACCAGAACTTTAGCATTACTATTTATGCATGAGTTACCCCTCATCTTGAACAGATAACATACTTGATATTTTATTGATCATCCTTATAGTCTAAATAATTTAAAATGAAAGCACCCTGATGGAAAGCTCCAGCTCTAAGGACATCTCTCTCTAGTAAGGCTTTATACTGCTTTAGAACTGGATTTGTATGTGGTAGGCCCTTGCACAGCCAGAGGATTCTCATGTTTGACACCTCTCTGTGGGACACGCTTGCTATTTCTTTCTGAATGTCACAATTAAGGAGTCTTCAAACTGTCCCTGATGACAGTTACAGTCAAATGTACTGCATAGCTTTTTACCTCTGTGACTCCTTCTCCTGGGATAATATGATATTAGTATTTGTATGAGCTATACAGCATACAGTAAGTGATAAAACTATTCCACATTGCATTGTCTTTTAACCTAGCTGATGAGTCTATATAAATTCTAAAGCTGGTCTCTGTAACTGTGTGCTCTGCATGACATACAAAACAGATCTCTGTGAAAGACAGTAGGTGTTTAAGCTGAACGTTTCCATGTTCTCTCAGTCCGTTCATACTATATGTCAAATAGGTTTTTGAAGTATAATCTTGAGCCTCTTGAAGCCCCMAAAAACAGATTAAAGACTTAAGGATTGTACTCCTTGAATGTTGTAAGTAATTTCTAGAACTAGATCAAAAATTCAAAAACAACGTCTCTGGATAATACAATAATCCTTTGGGTTTTTCCTATTTTATTCCATTCYACTAAGCAAATTCTTACATCAGCCTTACCAATGTGCTGAGTACATTTCTGAACATACCATTCTGTGTCTTACTCCCTGGAAATAAATGATCTGTGCAGTACTGTTCTATTTTGGGAGGGATTTGCTTTATGTTAGAAAGAGGTGTTTGTACTTCGAGGTTTTGCACTAAGATCAGAAGCTGTAGAGATCTGTGATTCCACAGTCTTGGACTAGACTCCAAAAAGTGTGTGCCAAAGTTGTCCCCAAAATTACAGCAGAGAATGTCTAGCATCATAACCTTTGGTTTCCAGTTTGTACCTCAAGCACTTATCTGATCCCTAATWTTTAGGATAGACTTCAACTTTACAGGTAAACTTCATATTTCCCTCACCTTGTTTTATATCTTTCATCAAAACACCTAAATAAATATCCATGTGGACAAAAACAGAGCTGACTTTATCAAAGATTTCTCTATGAGCAGAAACTCCTTTCTTTTGAACATATTAAAAAATTCTAGCCTGAATGCAGACTGAAGGTTTCAAAAAGAATCCTTCATCTGTGAGCACTGCAGAGGAGCAGAATAGTTTCACAGATGAGTGCAAGACAGCTGCCTCCACCCTACTGATCATATTGATGTTACATACATTAACACTTCCAACACCACTGCCTTATGATGCCTGCCCATTTATACAGAGACTGAAACTGGGTCAAGGACACACTGAAGAATTTACTCTTCAAATAAATGTTTGAGTCCAAGAAATAGTAACTACTGCATAAAGAAGTAATTTGACATAGTAATCACAGTCAATAAATAAATAAATAAAGTCGCTACGGGTGAGGCAGAACTCCATGCGTTAGCACAAACAGGCCATCAACAGAGGGTGAGTTTCTAATTAAGAGAGAATTGCTATGGTAACCAAAGGTGGTCACACATAATTGAGTGTGAAACCACATGAGGCTTCATGACAGAGGTGTCTGCATATATTATCCAGTACGTTTTCTGTTTCTTAAATAGAATTGCATTGTCAGGTCAGACAATATTTTCCCTATTTTCTGTGCCTTGTTTTTAGCAACCAAAAATGTATCTCTGTGGGCTTCAGCAGAAATTTCAGCTCTTCAGCACCCTTCCTACAACCAAGGCAGCAGAAGCCTACATGCTACTCCCTTACAAGCTAGCAAACAACATCGGAGAATTGACATTTACAATGGGATTTATATGAAATTCAGACAAGAAAGGGCCTCTGTTTTTAAGTGATATTGGAGCAGTCTATGCACAAGGACAAGTTTGAAGAAACAGTAGGGATTACTGAGCCTAACTGAACTTAGCTTACCCTCAGTCACAGGGCAAAGAAGAAAGTACAATGTTTGACCATATGTTCCCTAACCCATAACCTAATCGATTCTGGGACAGAAGAGCACCATAAACTCCATAATGTGCTGGCCAAACCTGAGCAATCATGGACAGAGGTAGCACTTCTCAAAATGGGAGTGTGTACACTTCTCCCAGCTCTGTGACATTACGGCCACTAAATGTGAGTTAGTTAAAACTTAGCATTTACAGTTGACATTTTATTATCACAGTCAGTAGGAAATAGAGAGGAAAGTGACAGTTCTGGAGACTGAATTATTCAGTGCAACGAAGACCAGCCTGCTAGGAGCAGAGGGAATGCTTAAAACCTACACTATGCCAACACAGTCACTTACCTGGAGCAACAAGCTATTGTGATTAAAAGAACTTTTAAAAATTTATGTATGAAAATTGTATACAAACTTAAGTACCTCCTTCTAGACATTTTAGAGCATTATCTGAACTAAATAGTTTATGCATAAACTATGTAATGAATCATATATTATCAGTGTAATGAATCCTAATGAAGATTATAGGAAAATTTGATTAATACTAATTGTTATTCTGGCATAAGATTTCTAAGATTTCTGTTAAAACCTTTCTTGAACATGTGGATGTGAATGAAAGAACAGATCCTTGGCTCACAAGTTCCAATTTCTCTATACTAGCTGCACAAAAAGGGCACAGAACTGCTTAAATATATCAAATATTCCTTTAATCTGGAGGAATCTTGCAGTGTTCCTCAGGACAGGCTGGATTCAGAAATGGGGAGGATAAAGACCAAACTGTAAGTGACCTTGGCCTATACATCAGCTTCTGCAGGACTTTTGCTACTATTGCAACTGAGAGAAGCTGTGAGACTAAATTCTGTAAGAATGCCTTCAGGATCTTAACTGCCCTTTTTCAAATAATTTAATTTATCTTATATTGGTGGTGGTTCTTGACATGAACTGTATTTGATAGCTTCTCTCTGTTCAAGGTGGCAACAAACAAGTTGACAAAAACTTCACACACTCTCTAATTTAGCGTATTTTTGCATTCCTGTTGTCTACAAACCAAGGACATGTCTGTTTTGCATCTTTAAATGAGGTAGTGGGCTATCATCAGTCTCTCTGCATATCCAAAGTGACTGTTCTCCCTGTTGAAAGTGTGATCTGTATATACAGTAAGGCACTGAGGAAGTCAGGAAAAGGATATCTGACTGAAAAATATTCAAAGATAGAGTCAAAACTCTCAGTCAGCACTGTACTGCTAATCTGTGTTCCACGGCTTCTGCATGTCCAGATTTTCCATTAATTACATCTCAGCAGGAGTGCTGCATAACGTAGTGTGGTCAAAGATTTTCAGTCACTAAGAGAGAGCAGAATATCATAGTCTACCTCTGTCATGCAGGGAGGACAACTTTGCTCATGCTGATTAACTACAGCAGTTGACAACAGAYGTTATTCGTTAATTATTGACATATCCAAAGAGTCCTATGGCTTGACAGAATTCATAACAGATACATTATTTACTTTGCTGTATCTCATCATGGAACATATGGTGGCAGTTTGATGCATTACAGATTTTTTGCTGTATGTATTCCCACACTGAATTCCTCGCTCCTTTTTCTGTTGCTTCTTGATGCATCAGAAAGTGTACTTTCTTTTGTTTTCCTTTCTTCTATTATTTAATTACCCTCTAGTTCTAAAACAGTAAAGCCACTGAGAGGTACGGATGTATCTCTACTGATGTGATTGCCAGTTCACACATTTAGTCATTTCACCCTTAAAAAAAAAAAATCAAGCAGATAGTTTTAAAAAATGCCAATTATATCTAATACATTGTTTGAAATTAAAGTATCATTGCAAAATGCTTCATGTCTTATTAACTACTTGAACTTATACCTATCACTTTGGATGCATGAGGAACTGTGAGTTCTATCACTGTATTAAACAAAAGCCTACTGAAAATTTGAGCTGCTTCAGGATATATCTGAGCGAACAGCTAAATTGTAGGCTACAAAAGTATTAATGTGTATCTAATGCTCAGATCTGAAAAGCAGAGCCTTCAAACAGCTCAGCAGCTCAAAGAGCACAGTACAAAAGACATACTAATTTCTTATTTAGACTTACGCTTAAGAAATAGACTTACTTGTGTAGATCAGTGGAGTCTATTACTCATGACAACTGTTTGAGGTGTTACCTGGAATACTACTTACCTATATTAAATGGCTTAACTATATTAAATGTAGGCCTCTTCATAAGCCTACATTCCCACCTGGGGACCTGCATTACTGAATATTCATTTTCTTATAACAAATATTCTCATATATTACGAGAAACTTAATATTCATAAATGAATTTCCTAATCGAACTTGAGATGTAGAAATTGTCCCTGAACTTCACACACTTGCAAAAAACACTTAATTCATGGAAGAATTAGCACTTGGAAAAAATAGAGAACCAACTGAGGAGAAAGAAAGAAATTACTATAAATTAGTTATTTAAACATTAGTATAAAGCTGCTTAACACTTTTCTTGCTAGATTCTCTTAATCTGTAAATATTTTTCAAAAGTGACACTATATAATATGAATCTGAAATCTATCTTACCTTAATTGCAATTCCTGAGAAAGATATTGTCTTTCACAGCTCTGACAAAAGCTGGCGGGATTCGTTATCAAGAGGCTACATCATGCAACGTTCATAGCTTAGATCTTGGGCACTGAGGAAAACAAACCCTTGTTGTACCTCTTAGCTCTCAGCTCTTCCCAAACAACATGTCATACTAGGAATAAAATGAATTATGAAAATACGCTTAATAGAAAAATGAACTAGTTAGAGCCAGAGTCGAAGCTCTGCATAAAGATGAATTGCCAGAGATACGAATTTCAGAAAATTAGAGGTGTGGAGTTTTTGGTGATGCAGTAGAGATTGCAAGAACATCACAAGAAGCTCAGTGGAAGAAAGTGCACTGAGAAAATGCAGCCAAAAACAAGGAAGAAAAATTTGGAAAACGAGCATGACAAATGCACACATATATACTGTACTTTATGCTATGATTTTCTAGAACAATATTAAACGTGACTTACAATACACCAAAATATCAGTTGTCTATTATTTAAATTTCTGAATATAGTTTACTATATTTTGAAATAAAGTTTACTTACAATACTTATTAGCTAGGAGGTCATTTTGAAAGACTTAAGTGCAGTAGTAAAAATCTCATTTTAAACATCATCTTAAAAATATCTTTGCTCTTTCTTCTGACAGATCTTTGTATAAAAGCTCTCTCTTCATTTTCTAAAATTTTTTGGAAAAACAGTAAATCCTATGCACGTCTTTTCCTGAAGAAAGAAAAACTTTAAGCTCCATAGGCTCATCTAGAAATCCCAAGTCAATGCAATTCCCCAGGTGCAACCTGAATCTTTGTCCAGATTCACAGAAGAATGAGTGGCATATTTTAGTGATCTTGCTCCCTCCAGCATTTTGAAAGTGGTAATGAAGCAGCAGCATCTCAACATCTGGGCAAGCCAGCGGGATAAGGTTAAATGTAGCAGCTGCTGATTTCGCTGTATGCACATAAGGGGTGTTACATAAACTCTTCCAGCTTTTTCTGGGGTAGCATTTTGAATCTACAATATTTTATTAATTATTCTTTTCCTAATGATTTTACTCTTCCCACAGCAGCTGAAAGGTTCAGACACACTGGTAGAGGAGGAAATAAAGCTCAAATTACTGAGTAACATACATTCAGTAGTGGTACTTGTTCCATAGGGTTGAAATAGTAAATCTGGTACAATCAGGCCTTTCTCAAGCCTTTAGCTTCACACAGTCTGAAGACAACAAGGCTCCACTGGTAGCCAGGGACCACTTGCAGTCTGGTACATCAAGCAGACAGAAAAGTAAAAAATTTTGGCTTGAAACTACACATTAAAACTTTGTAAGCATAATTTTGCTTAAGATCTTAAATGAAAAGATGTAAAGAAATATGAAAAGCTTATACTCTGTAACTATCAGTAGCTAGCATTGGTATTGAAATTGTTCTAAA
The DNA here is from genome assembly GCF_003343005.1 of Rhea americana. Lineage (NCBI taxonomy): Eukaryota > Metazoa > Chordata > Aves > Rheiformes > Rheidae > Rhea > Rhea americana. Next base: position 6,665,288 of record NW_028185039.1, on the reverse strand, counting down.
AAAATCCTTCAKATTTGCTTAGAAACAGTATCAGACTACCAAAGGAAAATCCCACGGATTGCTAAAACAAATTCAAAAAAAGTTCTATCATCTAATCCCTGTAAAGACACCTTCCTTACCACAGATTTTAAAACATGTGGATGCCTAAACATCATTATAAATTTTAAAGTATGAGACTTTTTTTTTTTTTTTTTTTTTTTTTCATGAGCAGTTCAACTAATTGGATCTCTGTGTAATAGTAGCGGTTTGAAAATCTTTAACTGAATTACTCTGCTGACTATTCTATGAGTACGAGAAATCTACTAATACAACATTTTTCTAAATTAAAACTTTGTCTGTTAGGTAGAAATTGGCTAAATGTATACCGCAGTTGCAATTTACAACTTTCCATCTAAATTAGCCTCCACATCCAGCAGCTTGCTTTCAGATGGTTTGCAAGTATCCGGTTATGAACCTAAGATAGGAAAGTGTCAGTATGTACATCCAAATGTGTCTTTTCTCAGTAAAAGGAAATCAAACACACATACTCCACGATCACACCATGATCCTGACGTGCAGCATGGAGCGCAGCGGAATACCTATGAGCAGAAGACTGGAGAAGAGGCACCCACTTCTCTGCTCCAGCAATCAACATAAACTAAGGGAGAAGTTAGGCTCAAAAACTTCTCTCAGATAACCACAAAGTTCAGAGAAGTTGACACTTTTCAGGGTGTTATCAGCTCGTATGTTTCAAAAAAGTCAGTTAAAACAGATTTCCAGAACAAATCAGCACCACAGACATGAAAACAGTACAGGTCACAGTCTCCTGATCTGTACTGAAACACCATGTATACTGAAATTATATAGATGTCGTTTAGTTTGGAATAGATCCTATATAACATAAGTAAGCATTTTTTCTAATGGCAACATGCAAGATATAAATTTATATTTGGATTGTTTTCCTTCTTATTTGCTTCAGTCATTTATCTAATATGCAATTATAAACTGAAATATTCCAAATTTCTTTCAYTAATATTACTTCTCAGCAGTAAGACTATTTAACAAATTAATGGCTGATATCTGTGTACATCATTCTAGAAACTCATTGTAAAAATGAACATAAATCACAGAAACAATTACCAAACCACTGAAAAGAAAAGATAAGGTATAAACATGCTTTCTTTCAAACATAAAAAGATGTTATTTTTTATTTTCTTCATTGTAAAGTAACATATTTCAACCAGATTACAACAAAATTAACCACAGGATATTAAAAAAAAAAATACAAGAAAGTATTTAGAAAATTATATATAGACATTTGTTTTAAAATTCTATAATGTAAACAGTAGTGTAACAAGTTAAAATAATATTACATACAATTTGTTAATACTTATGTGAACACTGTACATATATATGCTTTAGAATTGACACTATCTTTCCTAACCTTAACAGAAAAAAAAAAAAAAAAAACTCCAAAAAATCAAAAGGAAATTCAGCTTCTTCATTTGCCAGCAGGTTTGGTCCCACATAAAAATATTATTTATTTTCATATTTACTAAGAAAAGAAAATGCAGCCTTTCAGAACTAGATTTTCAAACATATTTGCTTTTTTGTAATTTTTTAGCTTCTTAAATAATTTAATAACCTACTGAAGAAACCAGCTACCACAGTTTAGCTTCTGCTGAGATGGATTCACTTTTGAAATCTTGTTAAACAAACTGATTCCTTCTACACGAAAATGCAGGACATTTGTTTATTCAATGAAGATTTTTTTTTTAAGTCCTGATATTTGCAGCGGTTTGTAAATTTGGACAATTCATTCCTCTCTAAACACTGCAGTGCTGTTTCTCGTAATTCATGCCATTATTACATAATATACAACATTAACCAAAAAGTAAACAATTATTATTATTTAGAAGTATGCTTCAATTAATTTTTAAAAAGATATTTTATAAATAATCTAAGTTATATGTAACAAGACCATAAAAGTACAGTTAGTGCAGAATAAGAAAATTTACAGTGTCAGATCACTGCGCTGAACAAGTGTTTTATTTTTACATTGAATATGTAAAATAGGAAGCAAGGTAATCAATATTTTAAAACGTATTACATAATAGACTATTTCACATATGAAAGTGATTCTTTCAATATATAATACTAAGAAACTGCTGAAATGGCTACATATTCATTAAATTAATATTCCCTGTTGTGATAGACAGTGTTGACTGAAATATCCCAACAAAAGGAAACGGAAGGAGACAACTTCTTTACTCTCTTGAACTGTTTCACAACATTTCCAGAGGTGAGTTGAGCTCAATAGAGAAATACTCTCATTACAGTTTTCAAGGAGAAAATTTTGTTTGCATGTTAAGCTTGGTCATTTTCATATCTACTTGGACTTACAACCAGGAGAGCACAGTGCTGCTATCAGATTTGCAAGGGGTCTAGGAAAAGAATTTTGTGAAGAGCCGTTTATTTTTCTTTTGAATGGTGGTTCCACAGATTTTTCATGTTAACTACAAGCAGATAACTATATTTGAATCCACAGGTATACTGTCTGTCCTCAGAGTTACAAGGTATAAATTTGAGGTGGGTTTTTTCAAACCTTTGAAATATCAAAAAAGAGTAGAACTGAGAGATTCCTCTGTGCTTTGAAGCAAAGTAAGAAGAATGACATTCAGATGGGAAAGTAGGAATAATTAATACTGATAACAAAATATCACTTCTTAACTAATTAATTTGTCCTGACAGACAGTATCAGTAGTTCACTTAGGGCTCACTGAGTCTCATATATTATTAGCTTGCTGCTCTGAGTCAGTCACCCCTATTTGTTAGTAGGTTCTTATTAATTAATTTGACAGCTACCATGCAGAATATTGTTCTGTATAATACAGCATGATTCTGTAACAACAAAGCACCTTAGCATATAGGTCACAATTTCAACCCAGTGATCATTAATACCATTATGCCCTTTCACTAAATACTTGTTGTATTTACCCAGTCACAATGGTTTATGACTTCCAGTAGAATCTGTATGATGATATAACTTGTTTACAACTATCACATCAACAATATATTCTCTAAAAAAGACTAGCTTTGAAAGCATTAATCTTCCTAAGAGTACGTGATTTAATGGATACATCAATTTAAGCCTGTATTACTATGCCATTATGTTGCCTCATACAAACCTTGGAAATTTATTATTATAGAGAAACTTAATACAAAAGCTAAGTTAATGCAATGCATTCTCTATAATGAATGACAGAATCCCTAAATGAGATTCTGAAAAAAACACAGTCAATATTTAATGAATTAATACTGATCACATTGCAAAAGATGCAAGACTCTGTACTGCTTTTTGTTTCTTAGGAAATTGTTCATTTTCCGTACAACAGGAGAACAGCATTAAAATAAAAAGTAATGCCATTTATATTTACAATTTAATTTGAATAGTCACTAAGGGTTCCAGATAAGTATTCCTAGAGTCTACAGATAAAACAAAAATGAAATAATACTATAAATTTGTCCACAGTACCTCATACTGCGCTGTAGTCCTAGGCTTGAAGGAACAAATCATGTGATGAAGTTGGCCTGAGTTCTCTATTCTGTGATTGCAGTGATGTTCAAAGCACCATCAAGAATGGCTGAACTCCTCAACTCATTGTGCATCAGCCACTGACCAGATATAACGATATAAGAGCTAACTGTTAGTACCAAACTAGATTAGGTTTGTACAAAAATTATAAGTACATGCATGGTTAAATGACACATAAGAAAAGCTGATATAATCACACAGTTGATGGAACCACTGCTACAGCTGCAAGTATTTTATAAGAATAATACAAGCATATTGGAATTCTTCAGGTGGTCACCCTTCTTCAGAAGTCCTCCCTGATTTTGATAGTCAAACAAAAGAAGTGAGATTTGTAAAAGTATTTATAATTCTCTTAAAGACAGGACATTTTAGATGGTCTTGAGGTGCTAAAAATCTGGACATTCATATCACTAGGCATCTACTTGCTTTCATGCAAATATCTCATCGGTCTTCTAAAGTAACCTGGTGAATAAAGTGAGAAAGCTGACCTGAGAAGAAAGGCTTTCATTTAATTCTCTTAGGTTTTAAAGAAACCACTGGTAAGTTTTAAGTGGACTAATAATGGATTCATTACAGTATCTTTTATCACAAAGTGAACATTGTTTGCAGATTGTAAACATAGTAGTTTATAGACAACTCAGGTAAAGGTAGTAAAAAACAATTTGTATACAATAAACAAGTTTAGTATTTTTGCGTAATCTATATATATATATTAAAAATTATATATAAAATTAATCAGGAATGAAATAATTTTAAGATTCAAATATAGAGATGAGAAAAATTCCTTCTAAATAACTAAAAGAACAATTTTAAATTTAGTCTATGCATGCTAAATTAGCTTTCTTACCAGTTTTTAGTTTTCTGAATACAGATAAAAATGTGAATTATTTTCCTGAATATCAATACAGCTTAATGTGACAGACGAATCACAAAGGATCACACAGCTTTTTCTTTCAGATTTACTTGCAGTKCAGTGTTAAAAGACATGTTATTTTTCTGCTAACCAAGTCTCTARGTCATGTTGAAATATAACTTCAGAATCCTTTTCAAAATGGGACCATCGTTCTAGCTACTATTTTTTTTCAACAAAGACAAATTTTAGATTATCAGCAATATATAAAACCAAAGAGTTTAGAGAGGCATTAACTGGCAAGGTACTCACTCTCTTTTCTTCCTTAAACACACATCCCACTGTAGTCTATACAAGACACTAACAGTAGTTCATACAAACGAAATCAGCTGTCTCCCAAGCTGTCCTTTGGGATTATCTATTTATTTTGTTAAAATGTATCTCTTACTGACTAACAACTTTATTTCATTTCTGTGACATTATTCTACTTTGTGGTATTTCATCTACTGAAATTTCTGACCACTCCTCTTTGCCAAATTCTGCTGTATATATATGCAGTACTATTTTCAGTGTTAGAAACACATGGTTTGCCTGGGGAAGAGAAGACTGAGGGGGGATCTTATAAGTACTTGAAGGGAGGGTGTCAAGGGGATGGGACTAAACTCTTTTCAGTTTTTCCATGCGACAGGACAAGAGGCAATGGGCAGAAATTGAAGCACAGGAAGTTCCGCCTGACCGTGAGGGGGAATTTCTTCCCTGTGAGAGTGACGGAGCACTGGRCCAGGTTGCCCAGAGAGGCTGTGGAGTCTCCTYCTCTGGAGATMTTCAAGGCCCGCCTGGACGCAACCCTGTCTAACATGCTGTAGGTGACCCTGCTGAGCAGGGAGGTTGGACCAGACGATCTCCAGAGGCCCCTTCCAACCTTACCAATTCTATGATTCTATGCTTTGTGGCTCAGACTGGTACTCAAGTAGAAGCCCACAAACATTGCTCATTTTGCAGACTGGATCCATCCTCAGTTGAGAAATTCCACTGAAAATGACTGGAGCACCTACATGAGTAAGCAATACATGACCGTACTGCAGGTTTGCAAAACAGGAGTTCAAGTCTGTTAGAACTTTAATAAAGCACTGAGATGAAAGGGGCATTATTAATGATTAGCTTATTTTTCTGGAGGGAAATATTAGACTTCAGTATCTACTGATGTGAGAATTTAATAAAATAAATGAACAGTAAAACGACAAGATACACCAATTTAAGTACGATTATCCAAAGAACTTCTGAGAAGAAAGATGTTCTTACACAAAGGAAAAACAGAATACATTTGATAGAAAATTTGAATGTACATTGCTTAAACTTAATAAAGAAAAGAAGATAGCTAATATATAATTAACTGCCTACGGCAGTGCAACTAATGGATACTGAACTGGATTCCAGTTAATCCATGTCAGAACTTCCATCACTTATAATAATTCTTACTAATTTTTTTAGTTACTCACAATAGTACCATTACAAATTACTTTTCAATAACTGGTGATGGGTAACAGGCACTTCCATTTCAGGCAATTCTTAAGTAATACCATGTGAAGAGTTTTAAAAAATAAGAATTCCAAACTGCCCTTTCCTAATTTTTTAACGCCAGCAACAAATCAATGACAAAATATAGGCCAAGACTTGAAAATGCTATTTTGTATCATGTTAACTTTGTGAATCCTGGTGGTGGTCTGTAGAAATGAATAATATTGCACCCAGCCTTGCAGTAAGACTGAAATTTCACTAAAAAATTATTACATTCTCTGATTTTGTAGAATTACTTCTCACAAAATGAAAGCTATCGGGAATACCTAACTACAAACATACAAAAGCTATTTTTGCCGCCTGTACCGTTTTTCCCTTGCCATGTACTTTATCAAGTTTTTAAAAACCTTTGTGTTTATCAGAGGTGTACAATTGAAAAAAAACAGTCTTTCTATTTACAAAAGGTAATAAATTAGTGAGGTTCTTTTGAGCACATCTTTCTGACATATTAAGTAGTGATAATCATAACTGTTCTTCTAAAGAAAAAATTGTCTTGACATGATACCCATGTCTCTCTGGAACAGAAAAAAATAACTGTAGAAGAGGAGACACCACAATGCAAACAAGGAATTCATAGCAACAGAACAACTTCAGAAGAACAAAGGAAAGGAAATATGTGCAATGCAGCTTGACAAAACAAACAAAAAAATGCCTATCAGTTTGCTGAGCCCTAGTGAAGAGCCCTCATATTCTTTTGAGAAAGTGATTACTGCCTTCCAAAGTATTTAATCAGGATACGACCCTTAGCAATGAATATCTCTTTTCAGGATTTAAGTTGATGCAGCTGTAGTCTCTTCAGGAGCTTATATAATCAACAATATAGTCTAGGAAGGAATCACAAAGCAACTTAAAGTACATGGTGTCAGTATTCASAGCTACACAACAGAGTCAAAGATCACCACTCTGAGGTTCCAGGCTCCGGGGCTCTCTCAGATGACTGCGAGAGAGTTTGGGGAAGCGCGGAGTCACTCTTGAGCGACTGCTTTTGCTTACTGCTTCTCCAGGAGGTTGGATATCACTAGGAAAAAGAGAAACAAAGATGGAAATAACTAGTTTAAATTTTGCGTGAATTGTTCCGCAGTTATTCTGAACATGGAAAAAGCAGATGTTATGGGAGCCTGGCACATGACTGCAAAGTACAGCACACATCTTTTAACTACACAGAACTGCATTCTTGTTACTGCTGTCTCAAGTGTGAATTACAAATGGGCTCTTTCAAAAATGAGAACTAGTAGTACTTTTAATACTTTATGGAAGATTGCGAATTACAAGATAAAAGCATATCTCTATGGGTTGAAGTTCAGAAATGGTGGGATAAGCATTTTGAAGTGATAAAAGTACAAGCAAAATAGACAAGAGCTTGGATGATGCTCTACTTAACAATCCTCTAATCATGGATGGATGTATCATTACATGATGAAGTACATTAGTAATACATCCCTGTTGGGAATTCTTCAGTCTCTTCTGACCCACAACAAACTAGTTGTACATGAACGAGCCTTTCTGAAAAGGCTCAGAGAAGAAGTACATTAAATTCAACAACAAGCAGTAACAGAAAATTCTGGCTTACCTAGGTGACATTCAGAGGCTATAGACTCCTCGGGAAACTACAGTATAAAGGGATAGTATTGTACTTTTGCCATTCTTGTAGAGGACTCCACATTATTTTAAATTAAACTGCTTACATACAGATCAATAAATATAACTAATTTTTGCATTTTGCAGCTCAGCGAGGCAATAACAARATTACACAGCACACAAAGTCAAGCTTATTTTTATACATAAAGAAATTTGGAATACCTATCTTCAGAGTGAGTTAAGTCAATGACAGATGCTCATCTGCAGTTCTTGCCAGATTAAATAAATACAGATATATTTTAAAACAAGCAATTAATTTACTACCTGTAGTTCTCTTCCCTGCAGTGACTTTCCTCACAGCTCAGACAGCCCTGTATAAGGCGCAGACACTYTCAGGCTCCACTCTGGAGTGTTTTGAGCAATCACACTGGAGAGATCTAAGTAAAGCACAGGCCTTTTCTAAGTCCTGTGTCTGAGCGGAAAAATCACTTTCAGGAACCAGAATGMTTGTGCAAGATAAGGCAACTGTATCATTGATAGCCATTAGCTTTGCAACTTCAATGCACATATTTACTGTTGTTCACTAAAATAAGAGAAAAACAGTACAGAGAAAAATCTATGCCCAATTTAGATGTTAAACCCTCATAAAAAATATTTTAATGGTAACATATTTTACTGGTCTGAAATTTCCCAGCAGAACATCCCAAAGTAACCTTAATTTAGAAAAATCTTCTAATTTCACTGCACTCCTACTATAGTACTTAGTTTTCCTAGGTAAGTAGGAAGTTTTCACATGAAAAATAAATGCACAAAATATCTGTGATATACGTCCTCTTCTTGTATAATAACAAGATTCAGAAATTAGAGCTTTGTTTCTTTATTTGCTTGTCAATAAAATCAAAACAGTAAAAATTAACAGTAAAATATAGCATGTTATAAATTCTTGGAAGCCAAAGATGTTAGACTTCCATCCTAACAATTCTGGTCCCATGATTTTTTTTATTTTGAAACTCAACACCACTAAGTTGCTGCAGTAGATTCTGATCATCACTGTGAACCCAATTTCAGCTGTCTGTGCTCATCAGCACAGTTTGCTTTCAGTAACATGAATATGGTTACTCATTATTTTTATACTCTTTCTAAAAAAATACAATTTATATTTTATAATGCATCTAAAATAGAGAACGGGGTGAGATTTCAGAAGTGGGCTTCTTGTGTTAAATGCATATTTTTCAGAACATGCAAACATGACAGCATGTAAATATCAGATGTACAATGGAATAAAATTAAAATTTTGCCTTATCTGACTTGTCTCAAAATAGGTTAGTTTACCAGCATGATGGCCACTGCTAATAGCACTTTAGGATAAGACAGACAGAAAGTTACTTTCTGGATACACAGTAGTTTATGTTGCATGTTTATGCCATGAAAGTACAGTGTTACATGTGATTATTATAATTTAGGACTGTTTTATTGAAAGTATATTTTTATACACAAGCTCCTCCTGCTGGCATGTCCATAAAATGACATTYGTGGCAGCCCAATGGGAAGTCACTTTTCCCTTCTAGAGGGGAAATTCCTTTAAAGGAAAAAAGTGCAAAATGTGCAAAATGAATTCTCCTAAAATGAAGAGACATGGATCAATATAATCTGTTCTGATAGAAATGGCTGAGCTARTAAGTTGGTGTTAGGATGGTTACACGAACACCAATATGTGTGAATGAAGGACAAAAACCTAAGTAATTCTGCTGATTTAAATGATTTTAGTACAAAACTACACCTACCTGATAACCAAATTAGAGATAGTTTGCCTTATTTGCCAATTTTTAAAATCACAATCCAAATTTTAAGAAAAATCATTGTGTAAGGTACATTTACCGAGAACAATTTATAGCATAGGAATTAGATCTTCACTCATCCAGTGAAAAAGGAACCAACAGCTGAAATTGCATTCAGCTGTTGCTGGCCAGATCCACTTCAACCGAAACAAATGTATAGGGAAGGAAAGTTCAKAGTAGTAAAAAAGTCACAAACTAAAAAATATACATCTTAAGCCCCTTTCCTTTCCTTAGCCCTCCCTCCAAAAACTAATGAGAAGACCTGCCACCTCACTTCTCTGAGCTAAAACTTTCTGCTCTATAGTGGAAATGCTGACTTTCACRTAACACCCAGAAAGTTTTACTAATAAATTTGGGGGGGGGGAAAAAAGGGGGGGGGGGAGGAATAAAAGCAACAACTTCCCAACAAAAGATAATCTCCTGTTTGTTGCATCTTCTGGATTTAATGACTTAGTTCTGGTGCGGAGGCCAAAATATGCTCAGAATGGCTGGCATGAAATGAGACACCTTTCTAAACCAATTTATTCTTGATCAGGTCAGATATTCCATGGACTCTTAGGCAGAAGTATGAACACCTTAAAATGGTCCTGATGGTATTTCTGGCAAATGCATATAAAGATGAAACTGGAAGGCTTGTTCTGAATCTATTTTTGCCAACCTGTGTTTGGGACTGAGGAGAAAGGAATAAGCATTCCTACATGCAATGTTTGTAAATCTACCTTCTCATTTGTCTCATTCAGTGAAAAGTATTCCAGCCAGCTTTTTGGTGAGAATTACAGTTCACATACAGATRATAGTTCATTTAGATTAAAATAAGTAAATCTAAATCAGAGAAAGGCATTCTTATACCAGGAGCACAGCAAGTTTCCYAGGTATAGCTACTCCAGAACCACTATTCCCAAGTCCCTGTGGCAAGAACTTACTCTTTAAATCTACAGCTGCCTGAGTGACACTAGTTCACTTTTAATAAAGCATTTTTTCATTCTAAGACCTTCTTAACCACTGAAATCTTCACAGGGTTTATTTTTGTAGACTAAGCCTGGTAGGAATTAGGATGCTTGCCAGGTGTTAACCTGTTCAGTAGAAGAATGTTGAAATACTAAAGGCTTGACTTCTCTTCTACATCCTCACCTTGTCTCAGCCTGAAGAGAAAAGCATCCTGCTGAGGCAATCAATGCCTTCTTCCCATCAGGTCACTATTTAGCTTTTAAGCATTCCTGATTGATTTGCCCAGCATTTGTTTGGATAACAATTCGGTTGCATTGATTTTGTCTTAGTGTCAGGTTCTGCCCAACATGCATCTATGGAGAACAGCTTACAATAACTGTTCTTTTTAATCAGCTTCTAGTTTATTCATACCTCTCATTAATTGGCTCTCCATGTATCAAATTGTAAACTATGCTCTATGTGTTGCTCTTTACATAGATAATATTTGGAACTGCAGTATTCTCTTAGTCAATACTGTGAACATTTACATACAGAAAATTATTCCCCATCTCATTCAGTCTACTCTTCAGGACAAACTCAGAGCACGCAATTTCTTGTAAAAACTAAATAAAGTAATGTGGACGTAACTGGAAGAACTTTTGCACCAGTCTGAGATTGGAAGTGGCAGGCATACGCTGGGAGCATAGCAAAGCTCAGGATCAGGCTTTTCATATATATCACCTCAGTACATCTCTGGAGACATTCCTGATTCAAGTTTTGCCTCAGTTGTTATGAAGTATTTTTCACATTAAAAATGGTTCATAAAGAAAGGCATTAGCTGGTCAATAAAGTAATGACTTCTTTTTTTCCGTCAATTTTTGGTGTTTGTTTCATGTTTTTGTTTGTCACAATAATCTTCTGATTTCTGGCTATAATCACAGAATCATAGAATTGGTAAGGTTGGAAGGGACCTCTGGAGATCGTCTAGTCCAACCGTCAAACAAGTGGCCTGTACGGGGATTGAACCCGCAACCTTGGCATTATTAGCACCACACTCTAACCAACTGAGCTAAACCYAACCCCCAATCCCAATATTTAATGTGAAAAACTTGATTCAGATAGACTTCCTCCTCAAAAAGGTAATATTAAACAATGCCTATACAATAAAGATCCTTATAAGACAAGTCAGAACTAACTGACTTGCCAACACAACATTTCCCAACATAATCTCTGCTAATTACAATCAGCTGTGATACCTGTTCAGTGGCACTACTTACTGAGACTCTGACTTTATCAAAACATTTTATACAGCCTAATAACTYCTACTTTGCAGTGATCTATATATCTTTGTTTCCATTTGCTGAATGTAAAAATAGTTGAAGACACATTCCCATCATCACTCCCAATTTTATAGAAACGATATATAATTATTAATGAGAGACAGTGATGTCTGTCTGTTAATATGAATGACTGGGTTGAGATTTTTAAATCATTAGCTATTAACAGAAGAGATTGAAAGATATAGGTGAGATAATCCCTCTACAGTAAAATTTGAATAGTCACTGAAACTCCTGAAGATGCTCTATTAGAGCAGGTTAAAAACTGGACAATTGCTTCCTATCAAGACTAGATCTGAGCTGACCACAAAATGAAAAAATATYCATTCTARTATTCTAYCCAACTGTTTAATACACTTTCTACTTCAAAATACATGTTTTCACAGCAGAACACAGTATTCATATATAAAAATGCATTCAAATTCTTCTTGCCGTGAAATAATTACAAACACATGCTTAAATTTGTTCTAATCTGAACGATCCTAACTTGAATGATCTCATGCTAGAAATCAGTTTCCATATGAGCATTTTTCATAAATATCATCTGCACTGATATTTGAATAATTCTGATGATCCACTTTTTTTTCTTTTGATGACTTTCCTTCAAAGTTAGCATAACACAAGAATTACTGTAGTGGAACCAGCTAGCATCCATCAGCCGTATCTTACAAAATAAAGAATAATGACTAATTTGGATTGAATGTACTCTGTTGTATTCAGGAAATGTTCAGCACCCTGCAAGAATGACCTTTCATCAGTTAACTTCAGAGCAATACTTATACCTAAAGTCTGGTCCTTGGCTTTCTGATGCATATTGGCATCTGCATTTAGAAACAGTTACTTTCATTTTTTTGTAGATCGTAATGCATACGTATGGTACTCACATTTATGATCCCTTCACGATTAACTAGAAAGCCAAAACTAATGGAACATTTTCACATCTTCACGTCGTTCACGTTTTGAACGTCTTTCAAAAGAAAAGGCTTGCCATAAAACACCATTTATCTATATTTGATATGAAAATGTTTTGTGCATTTCAATGATTATTTGAAAGATGATAAATCTAGCCAGCCTATCCATGTACATCTGGCATTTGCCAACACTCTRCTTTATGCGGAGCTACTCGAATTTGTGTAAGCATTACGATCTACCACTTCTCAGTGATGGTATAATATCACGAAGAAGTAGTTCAGAAGCCGAATACATTCCAAGATTGTTTATATGATAACAAAATGTAGAATTTGCTTTGTGAACACTGAATAATGTTCAGTGAATACCTGGGTTTGTTCTTTTCCTGCGATTACTGTAATTATCATCTTTAAGAAAAACGAAGACAGATCTAGGATATATTTTTATTGAGAATTCTGAGATAACTAAAACCAGAAGACTTATACATCAGGATTCACAATGCACCTTATATGTGAAAATAAAGGGAGTAAAATTCTTGTTTGACAAGCAGCAATTTCAATTTGCTGAGACAGCAGTGCATTATAGTGACTTCCTCCAGGCACTTCCTCCTCCAAATTCACAYGTTGCTTGCATGGAAAAATGACATGGCATGGAGACAACTTTAATTACCAAATTAGCTTTTAAACAACATACTATGTTTGGCATTAGAAGTAACAGCAGAAAGCGGGTTCTTAGATACTGACATATATGATGCCAGTAAAAGGTATTACATATTAACAGTTGCAAGCTTTGCACCTCCCATTTACACAGAACAACAACAACAAAAAAGGTCACACCAACGTTCAGTGCCGAGCAATGAGAAAGAGATTTACCGTCTCCTGTAATTTTTCCTAATATCACAAAGACAAAAAATCTGAAAACTTAGAAGGATTCTTCCTACCTGGTGACACCTATTATTTACTTGTTAACAAACTACTAATGTACTTGGTTAGACTAATTTCAGTTAAAATCTTAGCTCCTATTTATGACTTATTTCTGACTTGAAGCCTTCTACATAATTATATATATAACTGACTGTATAATTTCAGCTAATCCAAACAGACTTGTGGGCTGGAAGGAAATCCACTATCCACTTTTCCCAGCTGAGCAGGATGCAAATGGCTGCAGTTGTTGTAGTTCTGGTACAAGTAACAACTGGGAGCAGCGGTGCCRTTGCTGCTTCCTTGCTGAGAGACTTTGTCCCCTCCCCGCTCCTTGACACTTCCTTGCCACAGGTTCTGCTGGGCAAAGATATCTGCCCACAAGCAATAGTGTTCATATTTTCAGCATAGTCTAAATAGTCTCCACAGGAATAAGGCAATTTAGCTGTCTTTGATATGAATTTTCAAGTAAATTGCTCAAAAAAAATCTTCACAATTAAGATGATTATTTTATTTTTTAATAACAAAACCGTTCTTATACAATTACCATAAGAGCAAATGGAATGATAAGAAAGAAGTTGTGATCAAAACATGCTGTTCTGATCTTCCAGGAAAGTGCTTGTGTTCTAATTGCTCCATCAAGTTAAGATGAATCAGCTGCTTTTTTCAAGTATCTTCATTTCTCATGAAGATTACAGCATGACATTAACATATGCAACACATGCATAGAGCATGACCATTCTCAGGCACAGAGCCAGATTTGAATAGATGTCATGTTAACAATAACTACAAACACAAGAACTTAACAAACTGAAAACCTGCTCCTAAAACTCTACAGGATCGTAAGTCTTTTCTGGACGGTATGTTAATAACAAAAATGAAATAGTGCTTTGTAGCAAACATTCTTGCTGGATTTGGGGTTTTGGGGGTTTGGTTGGTTGGTTGGTCGTGTTTTTTTTGTTTTGTTTTGTTTTTAAATTCCTAAAGGCAACTTAGTGCAATTTGACCATCAGCTTGATATTAATAGTGATCAAGCTGGTCCATAGTCTAAAAACTCAGAAATATAGAATGGCTTCACCTTAACTTTTGGGAGTTTTTTCTATTGTTCTTAATTTTGGCATACTATATTTAGTTTCTCTAATCTAAAGAATTTCAAAAACTGAATTGCTCAGCATATAGAAACAGTYGACCTGCTGAAAGAAGCGTAATCGCAGGCAGCTGAGCTTAGGCATAGTGGAACTGAACATGCACTCTCCACATAAACAAAAGTAATCAAGAGGGGAAAATATGTAAATAAAATACAAAATTGAGTACTGTGGACAGACTAACAAATGAAATGCTGATTTTATTCTGRGTACTGAAGACAAGGACTAATGTTTGCATTTAGTCCAACATAGAAAAGGAAGCTAATCAAAGAAGGTATGTCACTGCCCACTAAATAACTAATGGAGCCAACTTGCCATATAACATTTTTGACAGATTAGCCAGAGACTGTACAAACATCAGGCCCATTAGCTAAGACAAGACCACAGTAACCAGCAATCACAATCAGATTTTCTGTTTAGTCAGAATCCCATTATTTCCTCTGTAAAAAGAAAATGGCAACGATAAACATAGGCTTTTTTTTTTTTTTAATTAGCACTCATCCGATAATTCTTGGAAGGACAAAGGAAGTATCATACACTTCTCTCAGAGAAATATAGTACAGGTTTAAAATTCCATAGTGCTGCAGTTTAATTTCTTGCCAACCCTTTCTTATCTTGAATCAGTGAAAGCACATCTCTATCTTTTGTTTTTCTCAGAGCTACCATCTTTTGCTGTTATGCTGTACAGATTACAAACCTGAGTGATTCTGCCACCTTAAGGACACATATGATAATCACCCAAAGCAAGGAAACAAAAACAGAAATTTTTGTTTTATAGCTCTGCTGTAGTAAAGAGTAAGYTTTTCATCCTCACAGATTGGGTGTGTGATAAGACTCCTGTCAGGAAGACAAGCCTCATTACTGTATTTAAATTTAAATACAATCATTTGACAATTTTTTTTTTTTTTTGGTTTTCTGACTGAAGTGTTAATAACAAAGTTGAGTATGGGAGAATGAGGAAATTCAAGAAAGATGTTTCCTTTTGTTTTATTGATTTATCACCTTCTTAAAGCATATCTTGGATCCTGAAGAATATAAAAAATAAACCTAAACTATATTAAATGCCAGGAATAAATAAAGAAATTAATCTAGAAATTAAGTGGATGAAAAAGAAATTAATAAAAGTGGATGAAAATGAAATCCTAAGCATGAATAGCCAGTAAAAAATGAGAGGTCAATAG
Source organism: Rhea americana (assembly GCF_003343005.1). Classification (NCBI taxonomy): domain Eukaryota; kingdom Metazoa; phylum Chordata; class Aves; order Rheiformes; family Rheidae; genus Rhea; species Rhea americana. Next base: position 6,649,451 of record NW_028185039.1, on the reverse strand, counting down.
GTTCTCACATATATTGATCCAAGCAATTAAAAAAAAAAAAAAATCTTTGCAATAGCAACAAGGTGAATCTTGTGCAGAGGCTCCTGCTCCAGGGCTTTCACATATAATAGAAGGTATTAAAAAGTTAAATCTGAGGCTAACAGAAAGCAAAAGCTTGCTGCTGACTCCAGTGTGTTACATGTATAGCACACTGCTGGCCATAAGCTACTGAAATTTGGGTTCAGTTCTCTAACAGGTATAATCAAGCTTCTCCTTGCCTGGATACTGAGGGAAAAAAAAACAATTTAAGACAGAGGTGACTCTCTAATAAGTACAACTCTGGCACTGGTCACAACCAGTCAAGTGCAACTCCAGCAGCAGGGCTGCATGGCAACTGGGCAGCAGCAGCTCAGGGGCTGCTGAGTATTCTAATTTTGTAGATACATAATGAAGCCCGTAAACAGCTGCTGMCACTCTGAGTAGCTGCTTTGGCAGCCCAGCTGAGTTTCATGCCATAAGGAAGTCACAGGCTCACCCATCATCTTTTGCCTGTGAGCTCCRCCTCCCCTCACCTCTCTGAATTTTGGGGCTTTCGGCCCTACGAAAATTTAGGGGTCTGGAAGACGAGCCCACCATGAGACAGGGCACTGTGTTTAACTGCGGTAAGAAACACTGAACTAAGCAGTAACTGCAAAAGCTGCTGAGGTATTGCCTCCTCTGGTTTAGAAATGGATCAATGAAGCATCAGTATGTAAAGTGTTACACAGGAACGTTTGCAGTATCAGAAGGTAGTAAGATGATGCAAAATTTTATGCTTGTTGGGGTAGTTCTGCAGGGGAAGATAAAAGTTTTAGAAGGTATCATACGTAGCATGCCACTACAGTTCCTCCTTGCAATATTACTGCACTGGCTTGACAAGGACTCAGCAGATATAACATGAAGCCTATTTATGCCCTGAATAAGTAATACACTTATTATTCCACTTGACTGCAATAACAGCAGCTCTACAGTTAGAGACATGCAGTACTTTTTCCCTTATGCATACAGTTGCTCCGTGCTTAGAAAAAGCGGGGCACTGGAGCCTGCTTGAATCTTCAAGATTTAGATGCATTTAAAATATGATAAAATTTTCACTCTGTCCAACAATACAAACTAGCCCCATTTTATTTCCCTTTGGTCAGAGTGATTGTCACTAGCTAGTGCTTTGAGATTTATTTCCTTTAATAAGTAGGAGTATTCTGTAGAATACTCCTTCTTTTAAAAGGAGTCAGAGATACAGAGTAGTTCTGTATATACAAGACTTATGCAGAAACTTTTTACACTAATYTAATCTCTTACAAATAATTTATGAATTCTTAAAGCTTATAATAAAATTTCAGAGTTAAAACAGACATGAATTAGTAAGAAACAGGTTCTTTGACTCATTTTGCATTTGCAAAACCAAGCAATTTTATGCAAGTTGTTTATAAGGCACAGATTTCTAACACTTTCTACACTGAATAGCAATCCCTGCAGATGCACATACCCTTTTTACAATGTATCATGTGTTTTACTAAACTCTTAATACTAACTGCAGTCAGGTTTCACTTAAAATCTTAATCTAAAAATAATCCTTCAGAGTACTGTTATGGTAATCAGACTCTAGGGTATTGTGTAATTTATRCATGAAAATTTGAAGGAAAATTGACTCTAGTCCACTCTTGGAGAAACTGGTGTCAGACATTCCTTTATCTGCCCCAGTACAAATCTTTCTTGTATTTTCTGACTAAAAATGGGTTATTTTAGTATGAGTAAACTCAAGAAACCTGTTTCACTATAAAGCTGATGTGCATTAGGACTTGCAACTTTGCAGTTACTCTGACTACATCATCCGAGATGAGAATAGCCCGACTTTATTTGTAGATGGATATTGTAAATATACAAAGCACTCTAGTCACACTGTCCCTGGAACACTGTTGGGAGAGTACCTGTGCAGTCTCTGCATGCTGCAGATAAACTAGAATTGTGTGGTGAAGCTACCTCTATCATTTCTGTGTAGACCTCAACTGTTAGATCAGTTTGCATTTTTTAACTGGCAGTTTGCACCTCCAGAGCACTTCTCTGGGAAGCCTCTGAAAGATTCTAAAGAATATTCCTAAAATACTTCCAAAATACCCACTTTCTTTAGTCACTTGTTAACGAGTTGAAGGGATATAACAGGGAAGTACAGACATGCATGCATACCATTAATTTTTGTTATTAATGGGTTAGTGCCTATAATTACATCAAGTTATTCTAGAATTCGCCAGCTAACTGTTCATGGATTCTAATACCACCAAAGTGCCAAATTTGTTAAAAATACACTACAAAAATAGCATCTGAAACACAACAGAATCCAATGGACCCTGTTTATAGCTGGCAGATTAACAAAGCCAAGAAACAAAGCTTCTGTATATTTTGAATTTCAATGACGGCCTACAGCTATTTCACGCTGTTTTCACATAAGAGACTGAAGGCTGCCGAAATATTTTTCGATATGAGTTCAAATGAGGAAAAGAAATAACCCACCTCCTTTTGAAAAAGTGTGCAGTTAGGCATAAACAAACTTGTTAGGGTCTGGATTAATGCCAAGTACATGCACAAATACAAAGATACCTCCCTCACGAAGATTATTTGCTCCATGTATTTGAATGGATGCATCCATTTATCCCTCACTGTCAGAGTGTTGCACAGAAAGGAGCATGAATAAGCCCTGTCAGACTGCAATGTAAGATRCATAAAAAGATTTTCCTAAACCATATTTTGTTGCATAACCTTTACTGTTTCATATACTGAAAGAAAAGAACAAAGCTTATATATCTGTCTCTCAGTAAAGTCTCTTTCACTACTTCTTTCCAAAGTGGAAAACACTTCGGAAAAGTGATTAAACCTATTCTTTGGTTTAATGTGAAATAATCAGTTTGTTTTCTTTAAATACTCCCATCTAACAACTGTAGGCAAAGAAAAATTTTAAAAGTCACATTGTTTCATTATCAAATTGATTAAAAAAAATCTACCACTCTAGCAATTATGTAGTGTGTATATATGTGTGTATATATATATATATATATTTATATATTTATGTATACTTATACACGCATGTACTGATTTAAAGGATATTAATCACAAGGTTTTTTTCTGGCTAACAGTTTTCTCAAGGGCAACTGAACTGCAACACTGACATTTCAGAAGATCTACAGCAAACAAACTCATGTTTGACAGAATAGCTTGCGATATTTCTGAGACTGGATTACATAAATATACTATGCCAAAAACGTTTGCAAATGCCATCCTGTGCCAAAAATGTTTGCAAATGTCACAGAGAACTAACAAATATAAAAAGGGGCCTTTCCTTAATCTAGAGTAATTATTTCTGCACAAACACCTGATCTACCAGCTGCAGAATACAAGCAGGGCTTGACTGATGTCTGCCGTACCCCACAGTGACTCTCAGCAGCAGGAAACAAAAGCATGCAATAACTTGCAAGAATTTTTCATTGTTTTGCAGCATCAGATATCTTGAAAAAATATGGTTCTCAGTTCAAAAGATTCCACAGTGATAAAATAATGGGTGTTTGAGAACTGAAGAGAGAACATAGTTCTATTGGCTTGATTCAAAAGAGACGCAGCTACTTTGTTAGGCCATGTTACCCAGCTCCCAGTTCTCAAACAATAAATCCATTACACTACTCTAACTCTGTGAAGAGTCTGGCTTTTGTACAATCAACTACATACTTACTGGTTTGTGATTTCTTCCACTCTTCCACTTTTTAGGAAATCTTGGAATAAAAGTGAATTACTGGACATTCTGTGTTGTTGGCAGATGTCAAGCTTCTCTTTAGCAGAATTCAAGCAGGGAATGGCAAGATAAAGGACTTTTCCCAAACATACACACTGAACTTACACCACAGTAGTTGCTTGTCCCTGTTATAATCATATTTATCAGCCTCACAACTCTAAGTCTACACATCATGAATGTAGGAAATACGGATATTTTTCAAAGTAGAGATTTGGACTCATCACAGTTCTCCAGACTGATCCTTGTCCAGGACTCACCACCCAGGCCACACTATTGTGGTTTTAAGTGATATGTTTTGCCATGCAGACTGGATAGTCAGTCAGAAATCCTTCAGTTCATTAAAATATACCAAATAAAGTAAGTAGCAGAAATAATCTCACCCTTTGTTGGAGTAGCATGACTTCAAAAACCTCTTGAAGTGCCACTGTTGCATAATGTGCAATTTCCAAATATATTATTAGCAACAGAAGATTGATTAATGGTATTGAAAAAAAATAAAGAATTTCTATTCACTCTATGAACATATATTTAAGTAAACACTTTATCTTCAGCTGCACACTTCAAATTCTCATTAAAAAAATCACTAAAAGTGTTTTGAGTATTATTTCAGGGTTTGGGATACGCGAACTTGTCAACTAAAAAAAATATGCACTCCCATCTAGTTAAAGCCCTCATGCCACACTACCTACTTTAAATCTGCTTTCAGCTGTACTGAGAACGTAACTTAGAAAATTTCTCTTCCTTAAATTTTTGTGGACTTCTTCAGTACTCTGCCTTTCCAAGAAAGAGGGACCAGATTTTGGAGCACTCAAGCTGTCACTGTACACAAGGGAATAATATAACAAACAGTGTCTCCACTAAAGCACTGTTTCGAAGATCAAGAATGGTAAGTAAGGGTTATGGATCCCAGAGCTATCATATTCATCTGCTGTGCACATAGATTGCTCTAACTGACCAGATGGCTTCTTACAAAACAACATATTTAGATGAATACTTTCCAAAACGCTTACGGTGCTACACTTATTTTCTGTAAGAGACCTGCAGATGGTTCCATTCTTCTACCTATGAGTTCTCCAAAATATGCTTCTTGAACTAGCTGTTATGCAATCTTCAGCTACATATGCTGATATTTGACTGTGAATATCTAAACCTGGCAATTTTCTTAAAATAATCTCTGCAAAGAGAAGTTTAACAAGCAATTATAGATCAGCTAGTTTAATGATGCAGTTCATCTGTAGAAAAAAATATTACAAACTATTTCACAAGATTTAGTAAAGGAAATCTTTGAAAGGTACAATTTCATTACAAATAGTTTTTGTAGCTTTGAGCAACGGAAATCTTGTTTAAGCTGTATTCTTCAACAATATTAGTGCACTGGTGAACAAGGGTAATTAAGTGGATAGCAATGCTTTAGGTTTATAAATACCAAAGTATAGTATCAGATCCTACTAGCCATGAGGTAATGTAACTTAGTGAGCAGGAATTTGTATCAGAAGGAACAAATTTTGTGAACAGAACTTCATCCACATGTGCACACGAGACATAACAACTAATGATGTCTCTGAAACAGTCCTGAACAACCATGTAATAAATCACACTTATCCATTTTTACCACTATGCCCATTTTTGTTCTAATAACTGTCACTATTCAGAATATTCTAGTTTCCTGTATAGTTTTAAAATTGGAATTAAAGGGGTGAAGAGGAAAGAAAGAAAAAGTTATCATCTATTATTTTATATCATGCACAAATTTTCGTTTTGATTTTTTTGGCCTGTCTGGTATCTTTGATGGCTTGGACGCTACATAAAAATATATATTTGGCCATAACATAATATTCTATGTATTTGTGGAACTTTTTATTGAAAATGTGGTGTCCATTTTAAAAGGCTATATTAATATATTTAGGACTTTGATTGGCACGCAATAGAAAGATATAGCTGTGGTAGTTTACAATTTTAGGACTCCAATGTGTTGAGAGGCAGACCCCTTCACATAGTAGGGACAGCAAGCACATTTATGTGTCTGCACTTGCTTGTACTCCCAACATTTTATCACATTCTCACTTATTGTTTTTTTCAGTTGCAAACTCCTCGTGTTCTCCTGTCTGCTGGGTAAGTAAGTTTCAGTAGAATAATGAGGCAAATTTTTGTGGATAGAGTAGCTAGCTATGAAATGGGGTGTCAACCTATCACAGACACATGTTTAGCCTCATTTATTGGAGAATTTAGCAAAATACATGGAAGAAAAAATACTTCTAAATTACATAATTATTGAAGCAAATTTTTAAGAATCCTCATGATTTAATCAGGCTGGAAAATGTTTTACATTGTAAAAAGAAACAATCAGACAATCGCAAAGCATGTGCAAGCTTTGGCCAAGAGTATTAGACTTCACTTACTTCAGTAATGATGTATACTTCTCAATGAACACAAAGAAAACCTGGAACTTTGATTATTACTATTAGAAGGGAAGGTGGCGAGAAAGACAGTAAACTAAAGTTTCTTAGTTATTCAAGCAGGAATATGTAGTGATTTATGTGTTTGGGGTGTTTTTGGTTGTGTTTTTTTTTTTTTTTAATCAATGCCTTTTGAAGGTAAAATCTTCAAATTTCATTATTTCCCAACCATTAGAAATCAGAAGTTGTGTAGCAAGTTAATGGAATACAATTTTATCTATATTCTGTTTGTTTTAATCTTTTCATGGTAGTGCTTTGCAACTCTTGATTAAATTACTGTATGACAAATAAAACATGCATTTGTTTTACACATGACTTAACAGCATGGCATTCCATCTGAAGACAGACACTATACAAATAGCATATTCACCCAGAGCTGAGCTAGCTGAACAAACCTACCTCAAGCTCTCAGTGAGACTTAATTTAATGAAGACAGACTGGTAAACTGAGTTCTAGGCAGACTTTGAGGCTCTGGGCAAGCCTGGCTGACAGGCATGATGTGCACAGACAGAGTGGCACAGATAAAAGACCAACAGAGTGCTGGGATGGACTGACAGAGATACAAATACAGCCAGAATCACCCATAATATTGCATCTGGAAGTGTTATTGTTTAAATTACATAGGTAAAAGTGTTCTATTCTTGTTCCTATATTTTTCCACAGTTTAAACACCTTGGGCCTACAGAACAAGCATAACCGCCTGACACAGAGGATCACAAGCATCTGTACATTAAAATCAGATTAAAATTGTTAGTTAGATTTTTATTTAGTGAGGATGCACATGCCACACATGTACATTTTAAAAAAGCTTACATATACACACTTACCATATATTGATACCAATAAACAGAGACAGCTGTATTTTATAACAGTGCAAGCAAAAAGCTTCTTATTGAGGAAGCAGAAATATAGATAGAAATTCTAAAAGGGGGAAACTAGGATTCCAGGATGAGTAACATGTATCTGACGCCATATGGAAAAAAACAATCAAGACATAAATAAATTTAGATTCTACTGAATGCTTATATGAATAAAACTTGACTGAAAAATACAGATGATATACTTTGACCAAAGGTAAAAAAACTACACTATTTTAGACTAATGCAAAACATTTTTTAAATAGCTTGAATCATGTCCTGCTGCTTTAGGAAAAGAACATAAGTATTCAACTCCAGCTAGAAAATATTGCTTGTGCATTTTTTCTTTAAGTTTCTATTACTTAAAAAAGAAAGACAATGAAGGAAAAAAGTAGAATTTTACATCTAAAGATCCTGAATTACACTGAAAGATTCATTTTTCAAAGATAGAGAGATTTTTTTCAAATTAGGCATAGCAACATTTTGGAAATCTTAATTCTTAATTAAATACAAAAGTATCTTATTCACTGGAGGCAGACAGATATTAAATAAAAGGAATTTCAAATAGTGTGAATAAAATTCACTTCATCAGCTTAGCTTTTAGTCACCCATATTTGGTGATGCTATAATCTCATTAATTCTTAGCTCAGCTTGCATATTCAAGATACGCTTAGTATCAGTGAAAAGGGGTTAAAACTAGAGATATGAGAGTTAAATATGACTTAATCCATGTTAGCAGCAGTTGGTGAGTATCATTTAGCTTGGTTGTAACAAGGCAAAGACAAGGAGCATTCCTATAAAAATATCAACTTTAAATTTTTTCATTTCTCAGTTCAAGTAAAATTACTTGCTATTTCAAGAAAAAAATGCATTTCTCAAAAATATATTCAGGGTATTAGAGGGAGAGAATTAATGCTTAGAGTATTAGAAGGAGAGAATTAATGCTTGTATAGTTGAGGATTAAAGAAAGAAGAACAAAGTTGTCCCAGTCTGTCCCAGTACCCAGAGAATGGGTCCACCACCAGACTGGCCAGACTTTCAAAGTCCCATCTTTCACTGCCATTTAACTTGCTTTGCTTTATACGTGGGCTCATATCTGAATACAGAATATTTATTACACCAGACATTCTTATGATAAAATCCTAAGAGGAATTGAATCTTTACACCCAGTTAGAATCTTTCAGTACTAGAATTACCAATGTACTTGTTTTCAAGGCCTATTTTGTAAGGCAAGATAAAATACATAATGTTTAAGTACGAGTTTTGTGCCTGTGGTGAATCTCTTGTTTTGCTCCTATTTCAGTTACCGTTGACATTTCAGTACCTGAAAGCAAATCCCAATCACTTCTAATGAAATGGCTTCTTTCCTGGGTGCACAGAATTGAATAATGGAAAACAAATTCCTTACAGAGTCTTTCCATCTGTCCGTCTTTTCATTCTCTCCACCACCTTCCTTTTTCATCATTCATACTCTCTCACTTCACTCTGATCTGCCTCATTCAGTCTCCTTCCTCTATTACTTGTCTCTATAGCATTCTTCTGTTCTTACTCTACTCATTCATTCTCTCACACCCCCCACCTTCTCCAGTTTTACTTTATTATTGGGCATTTCCCACAGCCACAACGTGCTCTATTGCTCAATACCTTCCCAGCACTTTTCTTCCCTCTATGCCTAATTGTCCTCTCAAAAACCTTTGGCCCTTTTGCACCAATTCTAYTTCCTGGTTGAATCAAACCTCTCAACCCAGAGCTTAGTTATTCCTACAGCTCCCCACCTAAACCAATTCACTCCTGCATTAACAACCTATACATCAACTTAGCTCTTTCAAATCAATTCACTTGCTTATTCCATGTTTCATATTGCACTCCGTTCACTTTCAGAAAGCTTTCTCTATTACAATACAGACCATAAATCCCCGTTAAGACTCTAGCTCCGGTTTTCAGCCACACAGACCCCAGTCCAAGGGTAAATGGACTCTAATAAAAGGTTTCAAGATGGCTGTCAATGTTGCTGAAAAGCAAAACAAAAAGTTCAACTGATTATCTGACACCTTATTTCATAGTAAAATGCTTTCTTGCTATCAAGAATCAGGACATCACTTTGAAGCACTGTATTCGTAACTACATAATCATTTCTAGTATTTCACTTTTTGTAGCTAGAATGATAAAGTTTGTTCTAGATTTAAAATAGGCATAAACAGCTTTGAAGAACACTGGCTTTACTGTTTATAAATTATATATGGATAAAAGGGAGGGKTTTTTTATAATTAGAAACAGCTATCGACATAGCCAGCGATTAGCCATATTCTGCAGTTACATACACTGTTTTGGGGAAAACGTAAAATTATAAGGATTATAAGCATTTTAGAATAATAACTTTCACGGTAAACTAATTATTCATTTTTTCTTCTCTACTTCAGAAACTCTGATGAGCTTATAAACACAAAGTCAGGAGTATTAAAGGATATCTGTTTATTCATCTGAAGCCACACTTTTACAATGTGGATCTATTATGAGAAAACAGCTACATTTTCCTTTCTGTAGTTAAGATAAAACACAGAACCAAATCCATTTTTGATTTGGTGTTTGTATTTTCAATTCCATTTCTACACTAGATTGAGCACAATCTGTTAAATACATTTTATTATATTACTTTTACCCTTATTTAGTTCTTGAAAGAAGAGCAAGTTTAAAATTTTCTGGAAAATGGAAGTGACACGYATTTAAATGAAAGTACACTTAAAAAAAGTCAATTCCCAAATATATTATTTTTATCAAAAATTCCTATTTTGAAACACTATTTTGATAACCAGTATCAGCCCTGATTGCTGTGTACAACTGCTCAATCCATGCAGTGGCTCAAAGTATAGGCGCAGTCGTCATAGTCTACAAAGCAATGGAATAGGCTTACTTCAAGGGCAGGTATGGGTAGCGTAACACATTGAAGTATCTAATGATGAGGCTGTAATGTGCTTTTTTAACCACAAATGTGAGGGAGCTTTTGGTTGCTAGTCAAGCTAAAGCCCTGACGGACAACACTGGTATTGGGGATTTCATGGCTACGACCTTCTGCTTCAGTTGTCACGATTGAGAAAACATAAAAGCTTCCACAGCAAGCAGGCGGCACCCGAGCACCGAGGGCCAATAAAGGCAATCTCAGGGCTACTGAGGACCGGATTACAGCTGCTTTGATCTCAGAACAGGCAGACTTTTCTAGGTCTTTTACATAAGTACGGTACCTTGTTTTATTTCCTCAGTGAAAGTTTTCCTTTCCGACTGAATACTTATTACGTATATTTTCTAAAACTGTATTTTTATATCACATTTTTATTCTGTGGTCAGAAGGGAGTTCTTTCAGTATTGCAAGCTAAAATTTACTAATTCTGATTGCTTTTTCTTTCACATTGCTTTGATATTGCTACAACACCAACAAAGCTATTCCTTGCTTTTGAGTAGTTTAATCAATACATTACTATCTTGGTCAAATACGATTGTAATTGGAGCTTTAGACTGTAACATACTGCCTAAAGAAATATTTTAATTCAAAACGCATTGCAAGCTGCTTTTCTTATTCTTCTTTTCACATGTAAATACTTTATTTGTATTGTGTAAACTTTGGGATGTTGAAGGTAAAATCCCCTCTCTACTACTAAAGACCACGAAGACAAGAAAAGCCTATGAACTATTTTACAAGAACCATTAACCTTACTTTCTAGCAGGAAAAACAAGATTATCTCTCTAAAAATACAAAACTTGAAAGTATTTCCAGCTACACCTCCCTCCAACCAATGTTACAGGTTACGATGAATGTTTATACCCATAGCCAATGAGGACCACGAAAAGGCTGATTTCACAATTTCATATGTGCATCATTATGGTTTTTTTTCCTTTTTTTTTTTTTTAGTTAAGATATAGGCTAGTGTGGTAACAAAAGACAACATCAGTAACAAGGTGCTATGAAAAGGACATTTACATAACATTTAATGATCATTGCTTGTGTTTCAATAAACTAGTGTTTGAGAACAATATATTCACCAGGCCATTAAATCCAAAATTGCTCCAAGGAAACTAGGAACTTCTATTTTTTATTCCTTCTCTTTTAAGGAGCAGGAAATAAGAGAAGGCAGAAGAAAGGATGCTTATGAAGTTTTCCCTCTTTTTGATGATTAGTTCAGGCAAGAATACAACTGGCAATATTTTATTTTAAAAAAGAGCGTGTCCCACGCATACATGAAGGTCACTAGAAACTAATTCTCAAAAGCATTCTAGAAGACTACCATACAGAGGTTTATTTGTTTTTAGCCAGTATTATGAGGCTCAGAATCGGGAAAGTAATATAATCATTATACTGTACGAATATATATATATATATATATATATATATATATAATCCTTTGGTGAAATCTATTTTTTGAAGTCTACTAATACGAATCAAACCACATTCCATTTTAGGCAACCAAGACATGTCAATCATTTCTATTCACTTCTGACATCATTCCAGAACTTTTAAATATTCAAAGTAGGTAAGGTCAAGATTTTATACATAAAGACTGACATTTTTAGATAGATAGTTTTGCAACTAAGGACAAATGTACTGCAGACAACAAAATAATTGGTTTAAATGGGAGCAGCCCCATGGACATCAGTGCAGCAGTGCTGGCTCTGAACAGAACTYTCCCATTCCCTAGCGGTAGCCCAATTATATGCTTGACCTATACTATCAAACAGGCATTTGAAAATTCAGTCTCAATTTGCAAGTATGTTTTAAAGATAGAAAGGGGTCAAGAAAAAATTCAAGCCTTTAATCCAAAATTAAAGAACAAACTGCATTATAGTCTGTATTCACTCAAACTTCTCCGTAGTTGAAAAAGCAAAACTACCTTTTTATTAAAGTTTTTTGGAAAACTTACTAGAGCTCAAACATCACGACAAATACGGAAACACAAAGGAATACACATTTAGTTTAAATAAAAGTTGATTAAATACTTTTGATTAACGTTCATAACCTTTCTTATTCAGGAAGAAAAAGATTTGCAGTAACTAGTATACCACCTAATACGCTCATCTTACTTGCACAACACATGAAGAAAACAGTGAAAATTAAAACCAGCTGTAGATGGAAAGGGAGCTGGGAGAAACTTCCTATTATTTCAAAGACATGCCCTATTTTAAAAGCAACTTACAGAATTTTCAGTTAATTTTATTACTAAGTAAACATAAGGATACTTTTAAAAAATATTTTCTTATTTTCTAAGAAAGTTAGTAACTGAATTGCATAAAATATGAACCAAATCCATTATGGTAGGTATCTGCCACTTTGGAAAAGATGTTAGTATACTCACAGGAATGATGTGTTTTTGTTGCTGGGCAATAGAATGTGGATTGATTCCCATTTAGGCCCTATACTATAGATCTTAGCAAAGAATTTTATAYACATACTACATACTTTATGTCATCTATACATCTGTCCTGACTTCATATCTATGTAAGATATATTTGGGAATGGATGACATCTTACATTTTACAATTTATAGTCTAAACCAGTGTTATTCTCAATTACTGAGCTGTTTGCTCAGTAAAAATCTCAGCAGAGAAAATGGACAGTTAATTGAGTTTACTGCACCTGGACTCCAGAGAAGTGGGGATCCTTTCTTACTACTGCTCGCTAGAACTGACAAAATGACTGGTCTTCAAAGAGGGACTACGCCTTCCAGCCAAAGGAAGCAGAGAGAAACCTCCCACTCACTTGCTCGCTCTCAGAAAAAGATATATTCTACACAAACAACAATTTTCAAAACATAGTGAAGGTATAAGATTCTTGCGACTCACAGTCACTTGAAGGGAGCCAGTAACAACTCCTTCCCTATTCCACAACACTGTTCTTATTTGTGACTATGCTGTGGAATTGGTGTTCAAATGCATCAGTCTTGCAACTAATTTGTTTTTGTTCAAAATAATTTACTATTTCAGTTATTTTGATTTAATTCTCCTACATATTAATGATTTGGAGTAAGTTAACTTGTGCTTTTAAGTACTCAGCATTACAGTTTGTTACTACTATTCACAGAAATGCAGATTTTAAGATAGGAGCTGAAAACGGTAAGAAAGAAAAACGGATGCCAGAGATTAAATGAAAATTATATTTGGATAAACACAGTCATATTTTAGAAGTCCCTCTTCTCGATTAATGTTAGTCTTGATTACAAAGTGAAGAAGAGATTTGTTTTCTATTAATTTTCCTTATTTTGCCCAGCCTCAAAACTGCATCTTCCTTATCCGGCTGTAGAGCCCATTCTTTGCTACCRATTTCAGAAACACCTGCTGCAACATAGGAATAGCTGAATGTATATACAGCATTCACTTTTAAAAAGGAGAGTGCATGTCACTTGCTTGTTACCAAGGAAACAGGATCACTGCTGTAATGACACAAAAATTTAAGTGGTTGTGTGTTCTACTTTGAGAAAAATCTTAACCCCTTCCTCTACTGCCACAAATTATAGGCGACCTGCCTCTTGCAAAAGATTTTTTGAATTTATCTTCAGGCATTAAAGAGCAGGACGAAAAGGAAGAAACCAATGCTGCTGAGCTCTTCTCTCAGAATGATCTTTCATTATTAATTCAGCTGTTAACTGGGAGGAAAAATGACAAAAAGTGATGATACAATTTCTGCTGCCCAATCAATAATCACTCAGAAGTGTCTCAGTCCAGTTCATTAAATTAAACTAATCAGCATTCCATAAGGACCTGATTTTCCTGGAGAAAAGGTTCAGTAAAATACTTGCCTTGTACAAACTGGGAGCCAGGTGTAATCAAGGCAGCACCTATCAAAGTGACATTAAACTATTTCTTCATGTTAGAAAGATGTTGAAGGAAGAAGTATTAGCTGAATTGATGATTGCACATTTTCAAAGTAGGCAGCTGCGCATTTTCACTCTCTCCTGGAGCAATTTTTATGATTTGCAAAATAGAAAAGGGAACAGACCCATCAGAAACAAAAACTGAATGCATAATACAGTGTTTTTGAGAGCACTGTGATGCAGTAAGGTTGAAAAGGGGTTCTTTATTCAACATAATCTCCATATATTTCAGAGCTTTAAAAGTTGCATTTTCAAAAAAAAAGGAAATAGAGACATACCAATAGCTACATAATACAATACATAATACATACAAAATGCTTTTTGACCATTACTGTCAATGTCAGTATTTAAATTAATTTAAAAACATGAGGCAAGAATTTAAAGCATGGAGATCATCTCTTGCACATTTCTATGTATAAGAAATACCATATACTCTCCTTCATTTGTTTCCACAGTTTTACATATGTAAAGTAATGCCTGTTTCCACATTCTTTATTTTCTCAGGCAGCATTAGACAAAGAGACTCTACTTTATTCAGAGGCAACTGTAATAAGCCCTCAAATGCCTCCAATTCTGACTACACAGTATTTGCTTCTGTAACATTATACACTAAATYATTCTTCTCATGAGTACTGTAAAGGTCACTTTGAATACATGACAAAAATCTATTTGAAGGGAATGTGCTCATAAATACCTATTTGTGAGGCCTGTTAAACAGTTTATAGCAATTAACTTTGCAAAGTAAAATCTCATTGTCCTTATTTAGATGCTAATCAGTTTAAGAGTCAAACGATTCAACACTGAAGTTGTTTTTTCCTATGAAAAGATTGAATAATGAGGGCAAAATAATACAAAACCTTTGGAGCTGCTGCATGATAACCAGTTTTATTGAGCATCACATCAGGCTAAACAAATAGGAAATGCCTTTTCTTTAAGGCATCTTAGTCCTAGAACAAAACAATGCTAGTGTTTTGTTAGGGTCACTTTAGAAAGCTGTGTTTATGTAATAAAAACAGGAAGGAAGGGCAAGCAAGAGCAGAAGAGCAGGCAGGCGCAAAAGAGTTGCAAGATGGCAGGAGTGAGACGCATGCATGAACATATTTTTTCACCTGAATAAAACCTATTTGCATTAGGATCTACTAGCAAATTTCTCTGAACGGAATTAGGACTAATTGCTGCCAAAAGAAATACAATCTACAGAAATGCAGCTGAACGGAATAAAGGAGATTAGAAACCTGCATTTTTTAGTCCTTTTTATTTTTAAGAGTTGAGAAAAAGATTGAAGAGCACAAAAATAGTCTTTAAAATACTTTAAAATCACATATATTTTGATCTAAAATATAAAGGATTACAATATTTGTATTCAAAGCAGATAATTAAGCTTGTTGATAATTCCACACATCTTCCATAAATCACTAATAACTGTGCAAATTATACTCCCTGATTAAAAATTGTCATTTACGCTCTACTGAGTAGTAGACTAATTTCCGTAAAATTGTAATAATAGGACAAAGTTGAACTCAGCAGGTATCTTTAATGCTGGCAGGTATTTGGAATATACCTCCATCTATAGAAACCGTTTCAAGACTGTGAATGCAACTAATTGCTAAGACAACTATCCTGAAAGTAGGACAAACTCTGCAAACTTTGCAGAGATTGCAAACTCTTTGGCTAGAACATGTCTATATTAACTCAGAAAGGCTAACAAAAGGAAATTGCATACTGAAAAAAATGGATGTAGAAGATGTCAGTTCTGTAAAATGTGAAATCGTTGAGTAATACCATGCTCTGGGGGCAGGTGGTGGTGGGGAATATAAGAGAACACAATTTTGGGCACATTAGCACTAATTTGGATATTTGATTGCTCTGATCCCATTCCAAACTAAGGAGCTTTTCTCTCTACAATACTTTTACTGGCATCCCTTTACTGCAAAGAACCTCCCTAAAATCAAAAGAGGTAAATGAAATTTTGGTCTAGTAGATAAACATTCTTCTCAGATCAGGGTGAGGTTTTCTCTACACACTCCTAACTGATGTAAGCACTCTGGTAAAATTCTCTAAGGCAAGCTAAGACTCAGTCAATGGCAGATCAGAGTTTAAACACAGCTTCCTTAACTCCTCTATAATATCTGGCATATGTAGTAGAATAAAATTATTTTATAGTTTGCATTATGGTACTAATCATCTTCCATAGATACTTGACTCTTCTTAGCCCAATATACAGATTTTGGCATTTACTCAAAACTTATCACCTGTAATAAAAAGACAGTAAGATGCGTTTTTGCAAACCTTAAGCCTGAAAAAACATAGGAGGAAGCAGGATAGTTCTTTACTGTATGAAAAAATGGAGCAGAGTTGCAACAAATAATCTCCTACAAAGGCTTGATACTCTTTTTTTCAGTGGTTATTCACATTTTCAGTATCGGCACACTTTATAGCTGAGGTAAGTTTCAATTATTTAACAGTTAATCTTTCAAATCCCAGATAGAAAAATATCAGTTTGAATTCTGAAATTTCCACTTCCCTCGAGGCACCTAAGAAACATCCATATATGCAGAGCTTTCTTATTTTACTACTGTGGAAAAACTGTACATGTTTCTCAAATGATTCCTTGTAAAAATYAAGAACTAAAATCTGATCATCATCTTCATTTGTTTGGATAAAGCCACAGCTTCACAAAGTCAAATACTTCTAGTTATCACGAAGTATCAGTATTACTTAATTATATTCACCCTCTTCCTTTAAATACTAAGCATCTCCCTGCTCTCTCCCTGCTTATTCCTGCTGTCATTATTGTCCTCCTGATCTATTCTGTCCTTCTTCATTTTCTCCTAATATTCATAATGCTCTCATCTACTTACAACAGGAAAAGGAAAATTTAATACATCTGTAGCATGCCATGTCTTTGTAATACATGCCTTCAATGTTGAGATGTGCCAAAACATGAAATAAAGACAATGTAACATAATACTATTTTCTGATCTTAGTTCTTGAGAAAGGAAAAGATATAAAAATATGAATTCTGATACACTTAGACCAAACATTTTTTGCCCTACTTCTTTAGGTTTCAGTTGAATCAGAAGAAGAGATACGATGCTTTAAGTTTGATGCCAAGCCTTGTAGGTTATGACAGACTAAAAACAAACTGTCAGTTACAAAGCAAAGAACGCAGAAACCAAGAATAACACCAACAACTATAGCTGTGTTAAGAACAATCCATTTCAAATCATATATTTTAATTATTTTACCAGGAAAAGATCAGTTAAATAGTAAATTTTTTGCCATAGAATTTCCTGCATTATCTTAATGTGCTAATCAAATTTTAGATACCTAAGGTATTTTTACCTCAACAATCATCAGTGCTGGGCAACATAGTTCCATTAGAAGATAAATATTGTATAATGTCTCTATGTAGCTTTATGAATAGATGGCAATAAATTAGCTTCATTAGCATGTTTCAGGCATTAGAAAGTGCTTTACTGATTAAAAGTCACATATTTAAGCAAATGCTATTCCTAGTTTGTTCAATTAAATTATGTTCCTCTTTATCAGAGTGCTTGCTTACTGTCACAGAGTATAACTGAAATCTATAAAGAGATAATGAACTCCTTCAGTGCCAAGCAGGTAACACAAACTGCCACTTTGAAGGAAGCAATCAGGTAAAAATCTAGGCACCAATCAAAAGGGTATACTGTGTTACCTGAATACTGCCATTTATCCTATTAGAAGTCATGGATATGTACACTAATTACTTTAAAAAAAAAAAAAAAAAAAAAAAGTGTCATGGCATTGCATTAACAACTCATTTTTTCAGAAATTTATTCAAAATTACATTTAAAATTATTTACCTCTTTATATTGATGCTTGCTTTTAATCTTATTGTTTATCAGATAAAGCATTAGAAGAATAATACAGGCACCATACACACCACAAATTATGTGGCACGATGTGACGAGACAAGGAGAAAAGGGCAAAAACTGAAGCACAGGAAGTCCCGCCTGAACGTGAGGGGAAATTTCTTCCCTGAGAGAGTGACGGAGCACTGGGCCAGGCTGCCCAGAGAGGTTGTGGAGTCTCCTTCTCTGGAGATATTCAAAGCCTGCCTGGATGCAACCCTGTCTATCATGCCCTAGGTGACCCTGCTGAGCAGGGGGTTGGACTAGATGATCTTCCAAAGGTCCCTTCCAACCTTTCTGATTCTATGACAATTTTGCCACCTCCTTATCAATTGCCCCAAGAACTTTCTGGCTGGAACTGCAGACCCAATACGTGCTATAGAACAAATAAAACAAAAATTCAAAATAAAAATCATGCTATGAGTATGCACCATAACACGTGCAACTGATACAATACCACATATCCTAACTACAGGGATGCCAGAAGAATCATCTCAATGACTATACAGTGCCTTCATATATTCAAGGTATATCAATATCTAAGATATTCTGAGCTATTTTTTTCTACAGAATTGTAGAAATTATAAAACAAAACCTTAACCACTATGTTGATATAAACATACGTATGCATGTAGGTTTTTGTTTATTATATATAGATAGGGAATTCAAATAAAAGAAGGGATTCCGTGCATAACTTTGTATTAACTATCATTTCTACTATGTTGCTTACACCCTAGAGAAAACACTTCAGAATTGTTTTGGTTTTTCAAAGACTCATTTTTAGTGGCTTTTCATGCAGAAAGACTGGTTAATTAACAGCTACTCTGCTGCACAGTACTATTAGTCCAGCTAAGCAAACCATAAAGGGAGGAAGTAATTACAAAATTTTAGAAATCTCTTGGTAGCTTTAAACTGATTTCCTATAAATACTAATGAGGCAGAGAACATTAAAACATGGTATGACCAGGCAAGATTACAAAAACATTTTTTCCCTCATTGGAGACTGAGATTTAAAGGTCTGCAAATGGACAAACAGATATAAATTTTTTAAAATTTAAATCTCTTCATGAAAGCCTCATCTCAGTACTGTCACTGGCAAAGAACACAGTAGAACACAGTATTTTTAACATCCTTCTCCTCTATCTTTATAGACAATATACTTAATATAGTTTTTACTAATGTCTACATATTTCATGAATCTTTCAGGGAAGAGATTTCAGTTCACTCTTCACAGTTAAACAGTGCCCATGTCTGCTCTATAATAAATTATCCCTTGTTGAGAGATTAACTTACCAAATGAAATGATAGCCAAGTTTTTAATTGTTTTTTTAAATCTAAGATAATTTTTCTTTTTAATTGTTTTGAAAGTAACTTTGAAAATGTCAGTTTTGAGTTTCTTTGAAATGAACTCACAGGTATGATGTCTGCATGAACCTCACTGTAATTTTCATATAAGATTTCTTTCATTTATGCTTGAAAGTAACTTTTTAACACTAGGAATGGTATAGGTACAGAAGTTAACTTACTTCTCACACACCTAACATCTAAATTTAAATGTTCTCAATGACCATGACACACTGACAGTCGTGACTGAAATAGAGATAAGAGAATCCCAAAATTCAAAYTAAATTCTAATTCAATAAAACCTCATGCATTCTTTCACATTATTTTAGCTAAATAGTCTGCAAGATAGACAGCAGACACTTAGTTTTACATGCAATAGTAGCAAATAAATATTTGAAGAGCATCTTCACCTCAACCTTTTTCTTTCAAGCACTGGTTGGTTGGTACTGAAATTCACTTGCCAGTTGATACCCTCAATCTCTCTACTACTCTTCTCATAGCTTTATCTTCCAAGAAAGAGAAAAGTTATGAAATGAGGGGAAAAAAAAAAAGGTACAAACAGTGCATTTTTGACTACAATTTGGCTTGGAAAACAGGTGGCTGAAAGACAACTGACACAAATCACCCTAGCAGCACAACTTTTGCCACCAAATATGCTGCCAGGAATGTTATCCAGTGAAATGAGGACTATATATTTTATACATTACATATACATTATGTATGTATATGTATATATACATATACATTACAGTCCCCCAATCAGCACAGAGAACTGATAATTCCTATGGCGTTCAAACACCACAGGCAGACGATACTTTCTCAGAACCTACTCTAACCTCTTACTTTGCCGATAATCTACTGATGAGTCTGCTTCCTTTAAGGTGTATATTTGACAAGCTACTACAAGAGAATAAATGTCAAAAGCTGCAGCTCAGCAGAACATACAATTAGTACTAACCTAGAAAATGTCGTGACATGTATCTGTGGCCTGGAAAATGAGGTAAAGAATGGATACTCAGCACATGTAATCTGTGAAAATATTCACTAAATGTTGTCCTAAAATATATGCATCTCTGGTGCAAATTGCCAAAGCAAAGTATCAATAAAGCGGCAGTATTCTTGTTTAAATAGCATTGCATAGCTAAAAAGTGGAGTACTTGTTTTAGTAGTTTCACACTGTTTAGGCCTGTTTTGCTCACATATATGTTTTATCAGATGTGTGTTTAGCTAACGCTTATCTGAATAGGGTTAAACCCAGCTCAAGTTAAAATCTCAGGTTGAGATTTTGCGGAAGATAGGAAGGATGGAGACTCCATCACCTCTCTGTGCAACTCATTCCAGTGTTCCATCACCTTATTTGTTTTTCTCATGTTTAAATGGAATTCCTCGCACTTCAATTTGTGCACATGACTTGAAATCATATGGCCTGTTACAATTATTTAAGTTGAAAGATTTAATGATACTGTACAAGGGATTGTGATGCTTGTTGCCAGAGTCCTCCTGTTCTTATACATGCATTAACCAAAAGCTAATGTGAGTGGTACTTTTCAGATAAACTGAGAAAAATGTGATTAAAACACAAGTGTACTTGTTATAACAAGTTTTATTTATCTGCAACATACCAATCATGACTGCAAATAAATATTAATTTAAGTAAATGTTAATAGACAGGGTTCTACCAGGTAGCAGATATAGCAATTCAGCAGTACCAACTCTTGATTTAGGTTTTGCTCTCCATGGACTGGAAAATTTATTTTATGATATCAAATTCTATACTACAAASAGTTTGTTATTCAGCATGTAGGCACGCAAATTAGCAGAACCAGAGTGTCTTTTGTACATTAAAACATGAAAACAGACTATAAAGGAAATCTAAATCGAACCTGTGATTGAGCTAATGCAACATGGAAATGGAAAAAAATCTAAACCAAGATTAAAAAGATAAAGATTCACATCAGAAAGAATGCATTAATGACAGTTCACAGAATAAAAAATCAAAAGCAATTACATTTGTATGATGAGCCACTAGCATTTGATACAATAATAAAGAAAAATGCTAGTGAACTGATTCACATTATCTTACTGCAGCCTGTTAACTGTATCTGAGTTTCAAAACAACATTAGTTTCTATAACAGAGGCAGGGTATTCCATAACAGATCATTAAAAACATGTGGCTCATCAAATGGGGCCTGACTGTATGTAAGCAGTGCACTGAGGGGGGAAATCTCAAAGGAACAATCCACAATAAAAATCATAGAAGCAGTATTCTTTCCAGTGCTTAATGTTCAGTGAATACAGTCCTAAAGATATTAGTTTTAATTTGTTTATCATCATATTCTAGGAACTGAATCAGATTTTAAAAGTGATTAAACACTTATTTACAGTGTTTTATGTTATTAAAGTATGGCTAAACCTAACAGAAGAATTGCAGGTACCAAGATTTCAGTTGAATAATGTAATAAACACTTCACAAGGTCCAGTATGTTCAAGATCTGCTGAGGGAGCTCAAAATTTGTTAAGGCAAAACAGTAATGGAGAGGTTGGGAATATAAAATGGAATTGAAATGCATTATGTTTCCAATGTTTTTTATTAATCACTAGCAGTGCCAGGTCATGCCACTCAGAAAATAGAGGGCATACAGAATTCAAATGATAGCCTAAGTATTATGATACCTTCTAAAATTTGTTCCATCTACCATTGGCTGAAAGATTTTTGTATTAATTTAAACTTTCTGCTTATCTGCAGAGGTAGGGTCTGATGTCTCAGTAAAATTTACATGAAAAGACCACTGTGCCTGCTGTAGACGTTGTACACTGATTTTGTTCAATGGCTAAGTTTTTCCAGAATCTCACTAATATTCCCACGGRGAATTCGCTAGTCTAGCAAAGAGAGAATGCTGACCTGTCTATTACCTGAGAAAAATCTCTAAGAAGAAAATATTTCATAGAGATGTATGTGAGGTATGACACCATGTTTGGATGTATGACATACATCCATATTCTTGAACTGACTATAGTCTTTTGCTTCAGGCAATGTATTGAGAACTATGAGATTGCCAAATGCAAAATAGTTCTAACAATAAAGCAAATCTTTTTTCAATCTGTGATATAGCTGTACCTAAAGATAGTTAACAGTGCATCATTACTGATGTTTACACTGACAAATTCCCTTGCGCTACTGCTACAGGTAAATATCTTATTTTGTACCAGAATGTTTCGTATTTTAAACTGCAGCCATATCCAAAAAAATAATAATTTAAATATACCACCTTCTCAATGAGAAAACTTTGCTCTTTCTGTGAAATGAATTATATCTTATCATTTGAATTTATTGAAAGAATTTTCTTTTTATAACGGTAAAACAAAGCAACAGCTTTTATTCTGATTTATGCATCTCTGGTAGATCTTGTTAGGCAAAGCTGAGATTCTGAATCTTCTTTTGCGCCTGTCATTTTTTTTTTTTAATAAACAAAAGTCCAAGATCTAAATTCCATTGACACACTAGTGCAAAAGCCAAGCTCAATTCTCAGAAAAGAAGTTCGCTGTTTAGTGCTGAGTAGTTAGATAGAATTTGTTTACCCTTACCATCTTTAAGTGGCTGACAGATCATAATATGCTATTGTTGAAATATCATGTTTTGAAGTTGAATAAAAAGAAACACTTACTAGAGTAATGTATTATCTCATAGTTCATAATCTCAGAGTATGGTCACTGTTAAATTGTACAATTAATGAAATAATTTTTAAAAATACGTAAAATTCTAATGATCGAAGTTAAATAAATATTCCAAACCAAAACAATTTTGGTTAAAGTGTGCCAATAATTCACCCTGGTTCAAGTAATGAATGTCCACTTTCATTGTTTAAGGTTAAAACATCAGAATTACATTTCTAACTACAGTAGCATTTAGTAGCCACCGTGGCACGTAGTGGCCATTGGGTGAAATTTTGTCCCCCTTTTTCCTTAATTATTTTTGTTGCCATCTTTATGATTCTTTTTAATGTCAGGATAACAATAATTACTATAGCAGCTGCAACCATAATCATTTATCAATGCATCTTATTCCTCACAAGTCTTGATTTCTTTCACAAATAAACTCATTGATGAGGAAGAGCTAGAGAGCCTCAACCCAAAAAAATTTATTTTGAATTACCATGTGGAAAACTCAAGAAAATCAATCATAATTAACCATGGATAGACATTTAAATAGCACTGACCTCTATGTGGACACCATTTAGAATTTATTTTCCTGCTCTACAATTAAAAGTGCCAATCATGAAATGAGGTTGACAAGAAATTACCAGTACACTACTTCACATAGCTGTATTAACCATCTTAAGATTAAATATCATGAGACAGGAATAGCAAAAATTATTTGAGGAGAAAATTCAATTGCAAATACATTTCTTCTGCACTGCCCCCGTATGCTCTAGAAACAAAATGAACTGCAGCATTTCTTAAGGTAAACTTTTTAAAAAAAATTACTTTACAAAAAACATTTCCGGGCCTCTCAATTTGAAGTACTTGAAACCATTTAAATCTTTACAACCCTCAGTCATATTTTACAGAATAGGTTCTTGGGGAGAAGAAACTAAGTCTTTGGAGATACTTGTCTCTACTAACATCATTTTGCCATTTATGACAACAACCTCAAGAACAACTGAAACACGAATGCCACAAAATACTTGCTATTCTTCCATATATCTATCACACTTTTGTAAAGAATAGGCACACTTTTGAATTTAATTCTCCAGGCTTAAAAATATGAAATTCAGCATAAGATCATGCAAGTAGTACGAGCTAAGCATGCATGTCCCTGAAATATATTACTTTTAATTAGACTGTGATTCTGGAAACCGAAGATTCATGCTGGATGGGACCTCCAGTGCCTTTGCAGTGRCTTGCGGATTGCAGATTTAATATACTGGCTTACTATGAAAGTGTGTCAAATCCATACATAACTTGTACAGCCTTAGTGCACTGTGTACTAAAAGCATTAGTGAAAAGAAAGTTAATCACACCTCCAAATACAAATTTTCATTGAAATTATTTCTTATTTAAATAGTTCTAAATATAATTTACATGTACTGTAAAAGCAATGTTCATAGTGGAATGGAAAGACTAACAGATTTTATCTTTATGTAACGATATATGAAAAGGGTTCTTTTTGAGGGTCTTAACAGATGACCATGTTAAACCTCTCCTAGACATACTACTCAACATTAACAAAACCATAACATTACCATGTTACTTCAATATTGTAATAAGGAAACACATCAGCATATTTGACCCCTTGATTTCTTAATTTGGCAAATACTCTAAAGTGACCTACCTCCATTCCTCCTCTCCCAAAAATGAAACTAAAAGCAAAATACACAAACCCCACTAACAAAAGCAAAACACTGGAAAACCTCACATAAAACAAATCTGAAAATACCTAATGCATCAGGAGCATCCATTTATCCAGATTTCTAGGTCACTTACACAGTGATTTTTGCCCAAAACCACCATTTAAATAAACAAAAAATTACAACAGATGTATCATACATTCCTTTAAATGTGAAAAAAACCCATAAAATTTTAACAGGTTCCTTCTATAAAAAATGCCGTTTAGAAGATTTTGGAGACGTTGGCATTATATTTTAAAATAAATTGCAAAGAAACAGGCTCATATATATTTTTGACTACTGCACATCTACTTGACAGATACTTACACAAAAAAGGGCATCAGCTGAATAAGAGTCTCTTTTTTGGGACTGGCTGTGAATTCTGGTACAGTTTGAATAATTTTGTTCATTACATTCCTTAGGTAATTTTGTAGCTGCTTGCGTCTCTCTTCTACAAACTTTGCATCCTAAAAATAGGAGAGGAAAAAAAAAAAGTAAGTGGTGCCAAGAATGTTTCTTCTATTCTCTAATGTCACTAAAAGGCTTAATAAAGCTCAAATTTGATTTATGATCTATTCTTATTATATATAAAGAAAAATGTTAGCAAAAAGGGAAAAAATCTTTATAAATCTTAGAGATTAAAAAAAATGTAACCTAATAATAAATAAAACACTATTTGACAAATTTCCATTGACATGACGCTGACTTCTCTCCTTTACAGCAAGAGGGTTTTCCCTATGGACCAAATTCTTCAACGAATAAATTCTCAATGAAAAAAAACTTGAACGAATTAAAGAACAATTTTTGCAACTCCTTCTGAGATCCAGAATTACTAGAGTTCAGAGGGAAATAGTGACCCACCATTCCCTCAAAGTCTCCACAACTCACACATTTCAGAGCCTGAGTACACAGCTCTAGAACAAATCCATTTTTTTCTAGCTTTATCTATTATTATATTAATAAATTATTATTTTGTTAAGGAGTTCTCAAACAAGAGATAGTATTTTAAAGATTAAGCCACAACTCTCCTAAAAGTTTTTAAATTCCTATATCCTCCGGATTTTATATTATACTAGCCCTGAAACATGGGTATAACTGTATAAACTCCACACACTTAGCTTTTTCCCGTAAAGAATCATTATTATGGTGAACTATAATATTAAAGTCCGCACACATCACACTGACATAAGATTGCTATAGGGTCACAATGAAATCAGATGTTGACTGGTTTGTGCTACAGGCAATGAGCTTTATCTCAGAAATGCAGGCATTCTGACCACCAGTTTAAATATCACAGTATGTTCTTAGGCATGAAGCCAAAACAGTTATTAGATAATTACAGCTTTCAAAGAAAGACTATCATCCATAAAATGTGCCTGTTGAACCTGTATTATTATTGTATGCAAGAAATCTTGTTGAAACAAGTCCTGTTATCTTGCAAAAACAAAACAAAATGCACAGCAAACCCACAATACCCCAGCAAAAAAAATAATAAAAACTTCTACCCTGACCCTTGATAATTTCATTGCATTGAAAAGTAAAGGCTTATGCTGCCATGTACATGACCCAGTTTGAAGATTATTCCTTTCTTAGGTAAAACGCACTAACTCAGTATCAAAGCAGGGAAGATCCTTTCAACTACGGAGGCTTGCTCTAGCATTCTTTGAACCTAAATATTAGTCATATTGTTCTCTCTCCTTTGGAGTAATTAGCAGAATGACAATGTTTTTAGTAGACAGAAAATGAGAAATGAAAAGGGATTCTGAATGATATTTCTCAAAGTAGTAAATTAAATTCATGGAAAAAAGAACATGCTAATGTGAACTAAGGTACTTTTGTAAATATTGGCAACCAAGACTTGTATTCTACAAAAACTCATTCTTTTAATTAAAGCTTACTTTTAGATACAACATATATTTTCTGGCTGATAAGCATATACGCAATGTTTATATTTAAGAATTTTAAAAATTTTCTACCAGTGCAGCAATTCATCCAATCTAGCCAAAGCCTTAGCTTAGAAAAGCCTTTCACAAGTGCACAACTTCTTCACTGTTGAAGTATCTGTGCCTACCAGCAACACAACAGAGGACATAATTATGGTTCCACTGAAATCATGGGCAAATTGTCCTCTGAATTCAACTGAGTCAGCATTTTACCCAAATATCAAGAAAAATGATTAAATTCACAGAATCTGCCATAGTTTTCTCCACAGCAGGACTCCCATCACCATGCTTATACTTCATAGATCCCATTTTCCACAGTAAAATATTTAAACAAACATACACCATCTTCCTAATATTTTTCTTTCACCAATTTAGTCATAAAAAGTAATGTACATATAAAGGTACAATATGAATCCTACATACTAAAACAGGCTAATTTTTTTTATTGTGTTGTATTACCTTGTTTTGTATTCTCTTGTCTTATCTGCATGTAACTTTTTAATAACATGTAATTTCTGAAGGCATTCCTACTTACAGGCTTCAAAAAGTTAGGCAGAGTGTGTGATATTTAATAAATTTTAAAAATTCCAAAATACATACAACATTTTTCATATTTTCTAAATGTGAACTTGCAAGGATGTCCAATCATGTTTGACATTCCAGTTATAAATTATTTAAAAACTAGATCAGTATGAAGAAAAAGATCTGTGTATTACAGTTTGCTATTTCTTTCCTTTCATCACATAGTTTCTCAGAACCACTTTACTACACATACACACACACACACACACACACACACACCAATACACTCCAAAAATTTTGTAGCAGGTGCCTCTGGTATTAATTGAATTTACTAAAAATCAACAACAACAAAAAACCCTGAAAATTCTTAGAAACCGGTATTTATTTTAAAAATTATGCATTATTGCCATTTCATGCAATCCACCCCACAGCATCACTCACCCAGTACATCTCAATTTGAGCACAGTTACTACTCAGGCTCAGCAGAGCACCAGCTTGCTTGGTACACCACTACTCTGAGGAGGTCTGGACAAATACGCTGAACAGAAGTTTACACAAGCTGCTAAGAAACGTTAAAGTAAAAAATTTTACTATGTGGAGACACACTACATTAGAATGAAGTGGAACCCTAATAACAAATAGAAATTAGGTCTAGTACAGGTCTGCTTAGAATAATATTGATTGTATGATTTTCCCTTTTTTCTCTAAGATTTTTGGTTTTACCGCATTCTTTGACTAGCTCAAGAAACAGCCTTGCCTTTTTTTCCCCTCAAAGCATTTCAAGTATCACATTGCCACATAAGGGGTCACAGTAATAGGAACACTAATTTGCTCCCATCACCTCCGTTAGGCAGAAAACAAGGAAGTGTGGCAAGTCACAGAGCGCTCACATGGGAGACCTTAGAGGAGAATGGTATATGGAACACGGTATATGGAACAGCTTTGGTCCTGCAAGCATTAATCATATCAGTAAGAGGGCTGCTTGGCTTACAGGACCAGTCTGAACTAGAAGCAATTCCCCCCCCACAGCCTGGTAATGGAGATATGAGGAACGTTACTCTGGCCTACAAATCCGTTCCCACACCTTGCGAACGCAGCCTTAAACCCACTCCCAAGAATGGGCCATCCCCCTACGCGCTCTCTTGATTCTGGTTTTATCACTTCAGTTGATGAGCTCTTCCAAGCCTCCAGGAAAGCTTCCATTTTGAAGTACCACGTTTGTCAGCACTTCTTCAGTTTTTAAATTTTTTAGTCACAAATCCTCTGCAACATTATTTTTAGTGAAGTCATTGGCAACTAAATTACAATTTGTTCTTCTGCAGAAGTTACTTTCTCCTAGACTGACTCATATTGCATATGTATTTAGACAAACAGATTTTGTCACAGGCAAAAATATTTTGCATTATAAATACAGGAGCAAAAGGTTGAATGTAGGTACAGTCTCATTCTTACGTTTAACATAAAAAAACCTCATTAACTACAGATGATAACTGCACAAGATAGTTTTCTAATTAAAAATACTGCAGATACCACAACATGCTGAGGGAACACATAACTAATCGAAAACAGAATCAAAATGGTCTGTACTTTGTCATAATATGCCCATCTTCCAACACCAGGCTGCCACTCAGAGGAATTATTTTGCTATACAGTTGTTACTGCCAAGGAGCAGTAGTAACACAGAGTTTTTGTCAGAAGGTAGTAAATACAGTAATTGACAATAAAAAACCACAACTGGTTCGGAGAGCTTGGCTAATTTTTTTTAGCCTCAAATTACAAAAAGGTAACTGCCACCGTTTTGGGGCCCAGTTAACTGCAACTAAAATATGCTTAGTATTTAATATTCTGACTGCTAAGTGATGTTCTTATTTACAAGCAAAAGCTAAAAGGGAAAGATTTTTATTTGGATTTACATCAGTGAGACAAAAACCATTTCAGCATTTAACTTCACAGATTGTATGTGGTTATATTTCTGACTATATATCTGCACATGCATATATTATCAATACAGCAAAAAGATCTTTCCTTAAGATTTAATATACAGATTTGTGTATTTCCTATTCGTTTGATCTGCATGGATTTTGAGAACAAAGTAATTTTGTCTAAATTGCAACTATATAAAGTTTTGCAACTGACATTTTAACAGTATTGAAGATCAGATGGCTTAGATATTGCTTAGGGTTTTTTTTACGGGTTAAAATATGGCTTAGTTTTTACGAAAATCAACGCACGTATGGGAAGATAAAGCAATAGTCATAAATAAATGCACACTTTGTCTTACATGGTTCCAAAAGGAGTCCTGCTCTTAAAAATGAGTGGTATTGATGCTGTAGTTCAGAAGCAAATAGAATGGGTATAGTGGGTTTGAATAATCAGGACCGTTATTTAACCAACTAGAATCCAGAGACACTGAAGATTTTTTTTTTTTTTCCCTCCTTTTTTCTTTTTGCTTCATAAAGACCACAAGAAGTCTTTTTAACCTCAGGAAAGTTTTACCTGCTTTTATCATGTATGTCCATGGGGAGGGTGAGGGTGTTTTTGATTTTTTTTTTCCCACAAATACAGTGCATAGGAAAGGAACTAGTACTTGAAGGGGTATATTTGACCATAATTTACTGTCCTTCCTATCTGATTAACAGTCTCTCTTCCCCTGCTAAAGGAAAGGCTACATATTAGAGGGACTCAGTTATATAAAATATAGACAGATTCTGATATACCTCTGTAGGGCATCTTAGTATATTTAGCACTGATTAATGCAAAATACAACACTACAATAACCAAATTGTTAATGTAGACTCAACACACCAATACACACCTTCAATTTGTAGACACTAGTTTTCTGAAAAACAAAGCTATTGCAGTTTCTGCACAATCCACTTTCAAAATTATTTTCTAACCACAGCCTCAAAGCATATATTTTTGATTAAGAGTCCACAGAATTTCAGCTAACAAGGAAAACTGCTTCTGATTGCAGAAGCATCAAAACAAATCTGGGGAAAATATTTCATTCTCATTGTTTAATCTGAAATTTATGTCTCCCAAAATGTTTTATGAAACTATCTTTTTGACTGAGAGCTTGCCAAGTTTCTGCCCACAGCAAAATGCTAATATCAAATTATAAACTTCTAAAAATGAGAATATATAATGGAAATCTTGATAGACTCTCAACATATATTAGCAGATGATGTTAAGCTATAAAAGTAAAATGCAGCATTTGAGGCACTATAATATTTTATGTTACTCTATTTTGCAATTTTTCATTACAGGCAGAGTTCAATCCAACTTGCAATTTGAATTGTTTCAGACTGTTGCTGGCCTTTCATATACACATACGTAACAGATGGCTAAACACTGATATTCTTCATTATTAATGGGATAGCTCACTTTGGATGTTTCAAATATTTTTCACGATAGACAGTACATTATCATGGTAACCCACCTTGATTTAGGGACAGATAAAACCCTTCTATAGTCTGAGTTCATTGCTCCTGTAATCAACACAAAAGGCATTGCTTATGACGTTCTTACCACTATCTATCATTTAACTAAACTCTTATTGCTGGTACTGAAAACAAAACAAAACAAAACAAACAAAAAAACAACTCAGAGCTCAATCCAGCTCAACTTAAATGAGAGCTGTACCAGCCTCTGTGATACCATACAGTGAACCCCTTCCTACATACAACGACAATAGTATTATTAAAAGATAAACCTGTAAACACAAAAATAAAACCAGGCTATTTTAACGTAGCATAATTTTTCTCACTATGTTAGTCATTCAGTGTTAACAAAAGTATCTTACTAGTTTTTGTCTATTCACAAGACAGCAAATTATTAACCTCAAAATGAAGTTAGAAATCAAAGGCTTAAATAGGACCTAATTAAACATTAAACTGTTGAGTCATTCTGTTCCGTGATTAAAGAATAGCCAGATAACAAGTATCAATTTTTGCAGATTGATAGGCTAATCGAGATCTTTGTAAAGATCTCAATGAAACATGACATGAATATATCCGTTTGCATATATCCTTCAGTAACTGTTGCATTGTTGAACAGTTTTATGGCAGTACATACAGTTTCCACCAGTAGCTACACTAAACACAGCCATATTACACCAAAGTCATCTCAAAAATCATTGAAATGATACTCCCTTAAAATTTCAATCCTACTAGGAACATCAGTTTCTGTATGTCAGGATCAGACTAGCAGCATAAAACAAAATGAGATACTATGTAACGGAGCACATACATAAAAGAAGTACCACATAAGATTGCCAGTTTATTTTCATTAGCTTTTCTAACCGACTGTGACTTGGGGTGCCTTCTGCAGTACTACCCAGAGCTATTCAGTACAGACTACCTGTTCAGGACAGAAATGGTTGCTTGTAGCTGTGCCAGCCATCCCAGGCAGCCAGAAGAGCTGCCTGCTTAACCTGGGCCTGGCAAGTATGGATTTTTTTCAAACATTGATTTCTGAAAAAAATCTTACCTTTTATTTTGAGTAACAGGTTAATTTACATATAACTGCCATAACTACTTAAGGTTTTGTTCATGCATACTTAAAATATGATATTGCTATCTATGCATCCTATAGGCAGGCCCAGAGCACAAACACATTAGTAGATGTATAAAAGTGTGTCGGGACAGTGGGAACTTCTCAGTCCTACCAAAACAATCAACGTTCTATCACAAAGTAGTAAATTGTGGTCAAATTATGTCTACTACCTCTCTAAACTGGTTTAGGCATTTTAAGAATCATGAAATCAAATATGTTTCTTAAGAAATCTAGCATTTTCGATCCAGTATATCATCTATATAAAGGGCCAAATCTCCCTCCCCAGCTGCTCCCAAATTTCAAAAAATACTTTTTTCCAAAAAGAAAAATGTGAGCCCTGTGTCAATTTGTCAGCTAGTCCTGGAATCAACCATTTAATTAAAAAGCAATGAGAGAAAAGTTCAGCCTTTAGCAAGGTCAATCAGTAAGCGTATGATTTCCCAAAATCAGACCACTTCACTAATACAGCAGTTTACCACTCCAAATGCCAACAGTGAGATACAAGATGGTATTTGAATTTTATTTCTACCCAAAAGAATAGACGCTTCTTTAACAGAAATCCTTTGGGTTACACTGTTATGGGAGAATTCTTTTTTCTAAAATAAAAACTAAATGAGTGTGAATATTGATTTCTACCATAAATTATTTATAGTGTCTTCATGTAAGGATATTTTATATAGTACAATGAGAAAAAACAGACTTTTCATGCAGAAAATGTCTCTCCAGCAGTCAGCATGCTCTGAAGTATTTAATATTTAGTTTTCTCCACTTTTAAAAAGAATATTGAGTGTATTTCGTATTAGCAGCCCCTCAAAAAGCTGTAGAGCAAAGAAGATTAAAATTTGCTGATRTATTTATAAAAAAAAATTCAAAGAAAAAAAACATATTGATTGGTACAGAACAAAAGAAATATGTAGGTAAAATAATTTTGAGGTTTTAGTTTTATTTCCATAATTAGGTTTTCCTGATTCCTGATCTCCGCAGATCCCTGAAAGGAGATTTATTAATCCAGGCCTCTTGATAATTTACTATCACCATCGCAATAAGAAATATACTTAGAAAATTATTTTCATATTTTCATTTTTATACTAGAAGGCTACTAAAACACATAAAAGCAGCATGCAATGTTATATAACTGCAACATTTTTCTTTCTTTATCTAGCAATTGTTCAAATAACACAATGTATAAATTACTTYATTTTCCCCCATCACGCAATGTAAAATGGTTGAAATCTCACTTTGAAAATCAAGAGTAATGTAGAATTTAAGCATATATACTATATCATTCAAAAATCAAACCMAGTAAGCATTGATGAAAGCAATCCTTAACTCCAAATTATTAATATTTAAATTTAATTTATTTAAGGATTTTTATTTCCAAAGCTTTTCCCCTTTAATAAATGCATTCTAATTATGAACCACCAGAGAGACATAATTTTTTCTACTAACTCTATTTGAAGCCATTGGATATCAAAGCTTAATACTAAGAAATATTATCTAACCGACTACTCCAAAGGCAAAAACTGGAAGTTTTACTTCCTCCTCTAACTACCTAAATAACAGCTCATCATGGCATTGATCAAGTCTGGCAATCTCATCTGATAACAGATAGTTTCTATGAGCTACTGAAATCCATGAAGTACACAAGCACTTCTGATTTCAGTGCAACTTAAACATGTACTTAAATTTTAGGACATCATGAAGTGCTTTGCTGAATCAGGACACAAAAACACACAAGTCTACTAATATGAAAGGACTTTCTTCCCTCAGATTATCCAAAGTGACATTCTTTTTGAATCCTCCTCTTTCAAGCAGTCTACATTCCTGTTATTATTGTCCATTTACCAGCTAAACAGAAATTGGTACACTTCCTATTTTAAAATACGTATTTTCAAACAGTGGCAGAACATTTACCATTTGAACAGTGCCAGTACATTTACCATTAGAATTGCATTTGCTATCATAGCAATAAAATTAATGTCAGGCATATGCACACAACTTGTAAATTAAGTCCTTTAAACTATAACATGATTCTTCATGTCAGTCCAGAATTACCAGTAGTACTATTATTAATATGATGATCTAGGACATTTATTAGATCAATAATGAAGTTAAGAAAAGAAGCAACAGAGATCTGAAGGAGAAGCAGRAAATTTCAAATCTAAGTACAGCAACTAGTCTTAGCTCTTGTTTCTGTCAGTGTAGAATCGCTCATCTGTGAGTTAACAGTATCTCACATCTTCACTGGATCGTAATAGTAAAATACACACTATGTGCAAACATCGGACAATAAGCACTAAATTTTGAACTACATTCTCTGTTGCAAATTTGACTAATTAATGGCAAACACAGGTATCTTCTTAGAAAGGCAGAAATTTCTCTATTACATATGTGAATAACCTTAATAAAAATGATGTAGCATCCCCTAAAAAAACATGTGTGTCCAGATTCTCCATCAAAATGATAAAAGCACTGAAAAGTGTGCTAGATAATGAAAGAACCTAAAAGCACTTTATATACTTCCTTTTCAGATGACTGACAATCAGTTAAGGGGTAAATGGATACAGTTTCAAAACACTTGACAAAAGTAAAGAAAAAAAAATCAAGTTTCCTTTCTCAAACAGCTATCCCATCAACTCATTCACTTCTCTCCTTTTTTTCTGCCCTATAGCAGCTCTCTCCCATACAGAAGTATTTCCACGTAAGTTAACAAGAAAATCTTCAACCCAGAACTGTATCTTAGATACTTAGAGATATATGAACACTTTCTTCCACTCAAACAATGGAACACAATTGAAAGAAAGGCAGCAGGGGAGCTCTTACAAGAATATTCATATAAATGCAGTGGCCTAGTGACCTCTGTCTCTAAGCCAGAACAGACTAATGCAACACAAAACATAGCTCCCCTCAGGGGCACCTTACTGCTGAACCCACAAACGCAAAGCATAATGCAAAGCAGCACTGCTTCCTCCACCTGTGTGTGGTGGAATGACTTGAAGCCTTTTCTCTTCCTTCTCACCAAATGCAGGAGGGCTTCCTTAAAGAACCTTAGTCCTCTCATTCTCTTCCTCCAAACATGTTCTGTTATCTCTTTCCAAGGTAAGTTTAGCAACTTCATCACCAGGTCTAAAAAGCAGCTTTAAGAGTGCACTCATCTCTGAAAAGACCAGTCCTGCTGGCCCAAAATGGTAGATATGTTGAAACAACAGAGGTTACACATCCATGGCATAATATGAAAAGCTTAAGAGTAAAAATATTAAAGTTAGAACTGTAATTTGAATGGCTTCATATACATACACACAGTCAGACAATTCTTTACTTGATAAAATTTTGAAAAAAAAAAACTAACAGCTGTTAGGAGCATAGGACACACAAGCAATATTCTGTCCTTTTCATTTATTTGCAATAAAATCTTTACTTTCTATAGCTTTTAATTCTAAAAGGCAGTTACCCTGAAGACTGCCTATAACTTCAGCACCTTCAGGAATGTGCAAACACACCAAATGCTGATAAAAAGTAGCTACATTGACTGGGAAAAGAACCCAGAATATCTGCACTATTCATACAAAGGCAGTGTTTCTACTGACTTAAGCGGGAGAAAGATGAAGTCCTTGGTGAATGGAACATGCAGAATTACAAGACATCTTCCAGAAATTTGAAGGAAACATTTAGGATATGTACATGCATGTATGCATACATACATACAAATATATATATGTACTGCATACACATTGCCTTTTATATGTGCATAGATACAGATATCTTTTAAGATATATGAAATATATTTACAAATGTATTAAATAACTACATACACAAAATAATCTACAATTTAGCTAAGTCACAGATAGATGAGAGGGATTTAAATTATTAATCTAGCATTTGGGCATGAAACAAGATTTATTGCTGTAACTGAAAATGGCTAAAGAAACAGTTCACAGACTTTGGCTGCACAGGCTAAAAATGATGAATGAGGCTGCACTCAGCATTTTCTCCTAGACAGAATACTTATTTTAGATTTCAGTATTGTTCTTCTGATGAAGCTGAGAAGTCATGGCAAAGTCACTCTTCTAATCTTAAAAAAGTGCTGTGTATTCTTTTAATATGAGGTATCTGATGTTATAAAGGAAAGCAAAGGATACCATGCAGTCAAGTCAGCACTCAGTGGAAAGGTATCTGTCTACAATTTCTACACATTTAGACAATCACTGAATTAACATCTTTAGTAGAAGCAAAGAACCATTTCTATTTTGATACATCCTCTATTGGGACCATACCCTTGTAATAGGATACTTAATTAGCTGTTTAGTCAGTTCCTAAAATTCACTCTTTAGGTGTTATAATCTTCCTAATGCATAAGCAGCAGCTGAGCTTAAAGACACTGCAACATTCAAAAAAAAAGAAAAAAAAGAAAAAAAAGAAAAAAAAAAAAACTATAGGTCTAATAAAAACTCATGCATTATTACTTTACCCTTAATCTGAAAGCAACATTTCAAGAAGGGAGGCACAAACACACTATCAAGAATGAAAGGTTTGGAAATTAAATGTAATAAAATTGCTTCATCTTAAGTGAAGAAATTTTTTTTTTATATAAAAGCATAAAGGGATCCCTTTGCAATCAAGTGTTATGATCATAGGAAGCTTCTCTTCAGGAGCTTTAGGTGTGGCCAACATAACTCAGTACTCTCTAGACTTAGAGGTGCTCATGGGAGCAAACCAGTCCTTTAGACATCAGGAATTTAGCAGGATGGGAGTACTCGCAACAGAGACTTAAACCATGATGACAGAAGTATCAGCATCCAGAGTACCTTGAGGCTAGCTAAGAGGCAAAGATATAGTTCATGTAAGAAAAGTCATGGTCAGAAATTACATGTGTTGTTATATACATCTGCATAGAAAATATTCAGTAAACCAAAAACCAGGCTGATACAAGAGGAGCACGCTTAAGATTACAGGACAAACAATTCAAGTGTTAAAGATGTAGTTTAACTTCGTAAATGGTACATAAAGTGAACTGCAGTTTAAAAAAAACAATTAAAAAWTTATGATGAATAACTTTACTAAGACGACATTTCCCTTATCGGCATAACAGGACAGAACAAATACCACTTTCTCCATTTTCTTTTTTCACTCTTTTTCACAAAATCAATGAAGGACGAATATATATTTTTGTAAGTAGTCCAAGAATATTGACAATAATTTGCTAGTAGCACTGAAAGATCATTCATAGAAAATATATAGCATAGAAACTAGTAAATAAGAAACTTGATATTTGCAGTTTTATAAGTTTTATTGTTATCATTTCCTGTCAAATTCCACACATTAGTAATTAACTATTCTGATTTGATTCAGAACAACACCTACGTCAAATTATCTTTTTCATTGCTTTACAATAGCTCTACCTTGCTACTTTCAAATGTTTAAACTCAGATCCTGAATGTAAAACTTATCAACCTGAAAGCCAAATACACTCTTTGCAATCAAAAGATTACTTGTCAAAAGTAGAACTCTTTCCTCTTCCTTGTTCACTTTCTACTAATTTGTGACTATATTTGTGACAGTTTTCTGTACATTAGAGTTACATTTCTCAAATGTTAAAGCTAGCTCCTAGGCCTAGATACATAAATTTGTTGAAAGATCAAAAACAAACTGTAAGATCAATTGTCCTGACTTAACACAAACAAGTGAAAGGTAAAAAGCATAAAAACATGATAATTAGAATAATTAATAATATTATTCTTAATCTATTGTTTTATGATTGTTAAATACTTCACATTTTACTACTGATGAAACTATATCAGCAATAATTAGCATCTGATTTTCTCATGTTTTAAAATTCTCATTCAGTTGAAATACTGCTTTCTTTCTGCATTTTGTCTGTGTCAAGCTTTAGCTTTGCATTTGAACATGATCGCCCTGATTTCTACTGTTGTAGGCAGGAAAATTAAGAGCATCCTATGTTTTTTTTCTAAGTGACTGTCCTTTGGGCAAATTCCTTCATCAGTCCTCCAATACTTTGCATAGTAGCCTACTGGATGCTATTTTGTGACTTTCTGCACCATTGGTTCCAAATCATTCCATAGAACATGGTGCCCTCTTTGTGGTCTTGGAGGTTCCCTAAATCTGAGGCACTTAACTGAACCACAAACTCAGTGCAGGCATCAAGGGAGGTGTTGGTTATAGTAAAGCCTTTTTTTAGTGCCACTAACATTTAGAAGAGGCATATGATCTTAATTAGCATCACAGTGCCAAGCACAGTGTATTGAAGATGTGTAGTGAATAACATCATTGAGGTACAGACCTGAAGAAAATAAAAGCACATATCATTTGCTAGAACTTATAAAATAGTCATTTTTTAGCCATTACAAAATGGAGGAATACGTTTTATCAACATGCTATTCAGGAACCTAACAATACTACAGATTTGCATAGGCTATCAAAATTATAGTCTGACCTAAACTAAGTAGAGATGCTTTTGCTGGTAGAATTTAGCTACAAAAACTGTTCTTCAGGCACAGATTTAAGATCATATTGATTAATCTGGAAACAGAAAGACAGCTGCAATTCTATTAAAAACAGTGTCAGAGAGAAATAATTTCTGCCAAAATCTATCAGGATATCTACAAGAAAACATGTTTTGGTAGCACTACAAAAGTTTTTTTAAAAAAAGAAATGAAAAAGTATTGACAATATCTCTTTCAATGTTTACTACCACACATTTTAACTGGTAAGATTCTGTGCAGTACCTTCATCCTAAACTCCAAAGTCTATATAAATTCCAAGAAAGATAGATATTCCCACACGTATTATTTAATTTTACACTGAAATTTTCAAACTCTCCATTACTTCAGCTTCCTCTAGTATGGCGAGGTATGTCATCTCAAGGCCATTAACCCATCTCAGGCAGTCAGAGTGTAATGTTTTTGAAGAGGCTACTATTTCTGCTACATCTGGAGGGTAGATGTTCATGCAGCATGATCTATCTTATTGCACAAAAAGATACGATAATCCTAAATGCCATACAKACCACAACATGACATCAATAATGGCATCATTTAAAGGACAAGAATTTGCCTACATAATGTGCTGTGAAATAAGCTCGTGTGTGATATATTGAGGTAAATCCTTGGAAACCTGACGTAAAAACACCATTATGTGATTTGCAGTAGGTTTCCAGAAGCATAACTACTGATCAACGTCAAGTACACAACTGGCATGTGTGTCCTCACTGTCCACTTCAGGAAGCAAGATGGATAGCATCCATTTATACTCTTAAAAACAGTTACTTTTTCTAACCATCTGATATGAGACAAAGTGATTGCAGTTTTATGTATGATTAAGGCAGAATTTCAGCACAGATAAAGCACTGAATGAAAGTGCAATGCAAATTTTCTAATGAGTTGCTCAATTGTTAAAAGTTTTATGTTTCAGCTGTACCAGTGATAATTCAGTCAGTATTTAAAATAATTAAGGATTGAAGAATATCAAAAAGCTCAAAAAGATTTTCATTATTTACTAAAGTGGCTGATACTCCAGCACTTCAAAAATGAAAATCAGTTATGTAACATAGAAGAAAATACATTATTTCTATTATAAAATTATCCAGTAGAAAAGGAATTAAAAAGTGTAGAATCTTCTACTACATGGAAAAGTAGGAAAACTTTCATAAGCACTTTCATTTGGTAACTTACAGCCAGTCAGCAAATATATTAACTCTGGACCTCATTTATGTCAAGTAAAGAGACCCATAGATTTTATTGATAAATTCCATATAAACCTATATCACCTCTCTCTATTCCAAATTATGTACATTACTTCTTACTTTCTGTCATGCGTGCCAAGCTCACCTACTCATTTTAATGGGAGTATTGGAAAAAATATTTGAATTCAGATCTTTAAACATTTAAACCTTTAAACATTCACAATCATTATTCACTTAAATCTGAATGCTATTGAGGAATTTATAAACATGATCTTTTCCTTTTTTTTTTTTTTTTTTTTAATATTACCTCATACAAATTAGCAATAGTGATTTTCATTCCCTACAAAGTTGCAAGAAAAATTAAATTAGAACGATTCTGACATTTTATCAATGCAAGTATTAATGTGGTCATAAGTCGAATATGTCATAAAGATAGGAAATACGAAGATCTTTTGGCAAGTACTTTACTCATTATTTCAGCCTCCTTTTAATCATTAAAACTGTTCACCATGATTATTATTTTTAAAATATTTGAGACAAGAACCAACAATACTAAGGCACATAAATGAAAAGAACAAAAAGGATAAAATTCAAGATAGACGGAAACAAATTCAATTAACATTAGGAATGATGATTTAAGTACTCAGTGGCTTAGCATGTAAGTTTGTCATAAGCATGATTTGAATATCAAATATTTTACTTGTGTTAATTTTTTTTTTCAGGTTGTTCCTTGACTGCAAAGATGAATTACTCTGATTACATTTCTTCTCAGTCCTTACAGGATATACGAAGCATATTGTAGATTTTTTTGCCTTTGATTTAAGCGCTTAAACATTTTAAAGTTTCAGTGATTAAGGATTACATAACCTTTGTTGCTAGTGACGCTCTCTCTTTTAGTGTCTTTAAAGTACTAATAAGTGTTTTATTGTTTCTAATTT
The DNA here is from genome assembly GCF_003343005.1 of Rhea americana. NCBI lineage: Eukaryota > Metazoa > Chordata > Aves > Rheiformes > Rheidae > Rhea > Rhea americana. The sequence goes on along the minus strand of NW_028185039.1, from coordinate 6,609,201 downwards.
GTCTAAAGCTACAACAGATAACTAGCCCGAGCCTTCAGAATGCTAAGTTACTTTTTCTTATTCAGAATTTTTTTAAAATAAAAATAACCCAAAACTTGGCATTTTACTGTTATTCTTTACAGATTAATAGTGGAATGCTAACAAATTAACATCAAAGCAAATAATCAAGCACTGATATGCTGTCTTCTTGACTAATACATATCAATCAGTTGTGGAATCATAAAATGGTATGTACATATATACGTATGTACGTGCGTGCGTACACACAGTTTTTTCAAAAACAGCATCTAACATCCACACAGTTCCCCCAAATAATGTAAAATTTTAAAAATTGTCCAGAAATGTTTTAAGCCTTAGCCAATGTGTGTTTAAGGAAAACAGCATCTTAGTAAAAGAGAAAAGGAATTAAAGAACTCGTTAGACAATAAAATTAAAAGATCAGAATGACAACTACATGGCAGCTACTCTTAATTACTTGTTAATATATACTACTTTCACTGAAATATCTGGACTGAGTAATTAAAAAAAATTCAGATCATTTCAGTCTACACAGTGGATCATCTATATAAGTGAGAAAACAATAAACTGATTGCTTAAGTGTATTAAATTGAAAATCTATTGTAGCAACTGATAAAAACTGTTTTGATGAAATAGCAGTGAAATGAATAGCTTAGTGAATTACAAAATAAAGGAATAAAAATGAATAGTTATCAAGGCTGTAACACTATTAAAAATTAATCAATCAATCAGAAGCTGGGATAGAGGGGATAAGACACTAAAAGAAAAAAAAAATAAAAGAAAGACTGGAGTAGAGATTCCATCTTATATATACAGTACAGTACTTTTGCCTACTGTGTGTACTGTCTACAGCATATTTGTCTACTGTAGATGTTATCAATATATCATTTAATGAACAATTTTCTTATTGCAAGAGTCAGGGTAATATTACATATAAGCCTGCAGTTGATGATGAGAAATTCTGTATAAAAATAAGTATTGCCTAGCAAGTGTTAAAAAAAAATTATGATAACCATCACTTTCTTCTGTGTGTAGGCAATTTTTTTTTTTTAACCCCTCCTCAATCTTTACTGATATTACATATTCTTTTAGGTACCTTGTTTCCGATGGCCTTTTTTGGTGGAAAGTTAAAAGTCCTCACTTGCTGGTATTTATTCTGTAATTTATGATGCAGGCTTCTGAACTCTGCATATCTTCGATACACATTCCATTCATCATCCTTTATCCTAATATAAACCTGCCAAACAATAGACAAAGAAAGAAATAATTTAATGAAAATTTGTTGAATTAATTTTGTCTCCTTTACTCTTTAAAGCTCACAGAGTAACACCTTCACCTTTAAGATGCAATGGTACCAGGAGTTTCAAGATCATGTATCCACAGATACATCTGTTTGTACATTTACTGTTTCTGTTCAAGAGGTCATTAATCTAATTCTCTGCTTCCTTTCCTATCCTCCTTTCATTCTTTTTTATTATTATATCATCAAGATAAACTTAGCTTGCTCATCATAACAAGATTCTGGGACAACAGTGGTAGCGCTTTTTGTTACCATGGTTTCCAGCATATTCTATTGGCTGGGGGGAGGAACCTTGAGTACCACTATAAAATTAATTTCTATGTACTCAATACGGTTTTGCAACTTTTTAAATTGGCTCTGTAGCATCAGAATTGGAAAACATACTTCTATCCAGAGCCAAATTTTGAATCTTAATTTACTTTCCAAAAAAGTATATTTGTAAAATTAACTAGAAATGTTATTGTTTAGAAAATAAAAACTGTTCATTCTTACTGCTTCTATAGGGCATTAAGTATAATTTAACACAGCTGTAGACTTTGCAATTCTGGTGGGTTTTGCCACAATTATTTCATGAGCATATTACCATTTATATGATAAATATTCATAATCTCTAGGAAAATTTCATGTAAAAGCAACATACTCACAGAATGCTAAGATTTCATGCATTGCTAGGGAAAAATCTTTCCTCACATTTTTAAATTCACAGTTTAGAAGAACAGAGAAAGAGCATGGCTCAGAAACAACAAACCAAGTAGCAAAACTCAAGGTCTGGAATTTTTGATTGCATGGTCTTTTTCTTGGCATTTTCAGTAATAACTCATTCTCTTCCCCCCCCCCCTTTTCCTTTTTAAAAGTGCTAGTGATGTCAGTATTTTGCATCATGAGTTAAGTTGGACTGGAATGAATGGCACAACAATGCCTCAGTTCTCCAGCCAAAAGCAGTAAATTACATCGCAAGCTGAGTACCAGGAGAATGCTTATCTAAAAAAGCAATGCCAGTGACCATTACACAGAGYGGGCAATACAATTGTATTTTCCTGAGTACTAGAACTAATGACATTTGGATTTCAACATGGTTGATTCCAACTCTGAATTGAAGCTTTTTTTGCTGAGACAGTTATTAGGTCTTTCTCCTCTAGATTTGCTGAGTCCTAGAAAAAAAGCAAACTTTTGCTAAGGACTCAATATTTGAGAGGAGATCCAGTGATGCCTAGTGAATGCTTTCTCCCACAAAACTAGTTTATACAGCCTTTCTTTGGTTGGAGCTCGTTAAGAATTCCTCCTATCTCTATAGACATCTGTTCATAAAAATGATAGGCAAGTAATTATATTGGAGATACCTAATTCTCCATCTAGTATGTTTGAAATTGTCCAATCGGTCTAAGGACCTTGTAGTTGGAGTAAAAGTTTTCAATGAAAAAAAACTTGTAATTTGCTCGTGAAGCCTCTGACAAATCCAGAATTAGGTTCCAAGCTCAGTGGTCCTTCCTATATCACCGGTCGTTTGTTCACAGCCACATGAGAACAGCCACTGTATTATCTTTTACATACCATGGAGAAATGACAAGAGGAAACCAATTTATCATTTTAATATTAAGTTTTATTTTTTAATAAAGAGTATTTCTTCACAACAATTATGACTTGGTCTAAATTGTAAACTAGAGCTGTAATCAAGAAAACCAGAGAATCTGCAAAACAGTAGATTTATCAGAATTAAAACTGGCCATGCAGAGCATAATCGGCACTCTACTTAATTTCCTCTGTTTCTAGCAAAATAGCTTTTAATATCAAAGCTTAATTATTCAAAAAACATACTAGTAATCAAGAGATTTTTTTAAAAAATCCTTATTTTGATGAAAAACTGAAACTCAAAGGCATGAACAAATACAAAAGCCCATTACTCTGGTCACAAAAGCATTCCACCACTCTGTAATTACCTAGGTAGGAATCAAAGAAAGCAAGTTTGTAGCAGACTCTCCTCCACTCCTATCCCACTCACATCAGTTCTTCCAGCTATTCCAGTACAATTTCAAATGTAGACAAACTGCATAATTTATTTGGGTGGGGGGAAGAYAGTGGAGTGTACAGAGTCTATACTGCAAGAAGGTCAAAGGGAAGCAGATTCTGAAATAAGAGATATGCAGGGAAAACAGATATATMGATTTTTAGAACAGGATTTCTGAAGAAAGAAAATGACAATAGGGAGTAAAATGTGGGGGATTGGGAAAAACCGGTGTGGGAGATAAGGAATGAATCACAGGATGTGACAAAAGATGTAGGCTAGGCTGCAGGTGATATTCAAATCAGCTAAGGAGAATTTGTCAGGCACGAAGGAGGAGACGAGGTGAGTAATGATGGGAAGTTCGATGAATGCTAAACTGTACTAAAAATTCCCTTCATTGAACTAGTTTAAAATCAGCCTCTTGTCTATGCTTGTCTTGAATTACCACACTGTACCTTAGAGGAACATTACTTCCTACTACAGAAAAAAAATCTAAACAAAGTTATGGAACAGTATTTTACCATGACATTCTAGAAAGTTTAAAGGACAATGCTCAGGGTCATTCCTTGATCAATTTAGAAATCAATTTCAAATCGCTACATTTCCTTCCAAATGCCCATGTTTTCCTAAAATGATCCATTTCCTAAACTAATTAAGTAATATTCAAGGCAAAGAACCCATTTACAGAGCAAAATAAAATCACTCTCAGAATGGTTATTTCATTGTAGGCAAAAAAAAAAAAATCACTTTAGTATCTTCTTGTACATCAAAAAAAACAAGTAAGTTTTGTTTGTGATTTAGGAGCGGTTTCCAATTAAGCCTCCCATACAAAGACTGACTAGTGACCTCTCTTTGCAGCTATAATTTACAACAGCTGACAGGAAAAAAAAAWTATTTTCCTCATCACAAACATGACTGAAGTCAAAGATTTGAAGACAAAAAGCTAAAACAGCTAATAATTTAAGAATAGCTTGTTTTTCAGTAAACTACCTGACAACTTGATTACTGAAATGACTAAAAACTTCTGAGAACTAATTTGAAAGTACTAGATTAACGGCTATACTGAAATTCATGAGCCTTAGTCTCATGTTACTGTTTTATGAACCAAAAGCCTCTCTAGTAGGTTAAGGAATCTTTAAGAACTACTAAGTCAAAATGCTGTTAACAGATACTGGTAACAGATTAGTAACTAATGACACGGTTTCTCACCACTTACAAACTCGAGGAAAAGAAAGAACAAAGGTCAAAATTCCAACTTTCTCCAGACCCCTATGTGCCCTGACTGATTAAATTATTATAATCCAATCATTTCATCAGAGCTGTAGAAGTTTAATACAGGTAGGTTTCCTTCTGGATGCATACATTTATTTTACATTTGTTTTGTGTGTGTGTGTCTCTCTAGCAAAATAGGTAGGAAACAACACTGAATGGGATACTACAAAGGATCATCTTCTGTTGCACAGACATGCATGGTTACAGGGATGCCAGATTAAGCATCAGGTAGGAATTTCCCTAAACAAAGTTATTTCTGAATCTTCCTTAGAAATATGGCTCACATTTCCTTACACGATGATCTGAAGACATAACAAAAAAAGCAGATTCTAGCCAGAGAAATCTGTATAGATAGGAGCTCCAAAAATACAAAACTCCTAGAGTTAAAGTCCGTGTCAATTGTTCTCCCATTCCAGCAGCAAGAAAAATGTCACAGAGGAGAGAATAATGCTTATGGGAAGGTATGCATCAAGCTCTGCCATACTACACAGAAAATTCAATAGCAAAAAAACACAAGAGAACTCCAAGAGCAGAACACTTCAAAGGCCACAAAGGATACTGAGAAAGTCTGAAGAGAATCAATCCTGTACTGCTCAAGGTCACAGTTTTCCTTAGACACAAAAAAAGAAAAAATGTGACATGCAATATAAGGAATGCAAAAGAGCTCACCTACATTAATGAAGCTGCTGTAACATTTGCTACAACTACTATGTCTTTTCTGCCTAACACTAGGAAGTGCCTGACTATACATCATAAAAAAGTGAAGAAGTGACATTAGAGTTGCTTTTTTTTTTCCTTCCTCCTCTCATTTTTTTTTTTTTTTATGATGTATAGTCAGGCACTATATGTATAGTCACTTCTTCACTATTATCTTTCTTATTTCTTTTTCCTCTCTACTAAAGCTGGACATTCTGGACATTCTACTGTTCGTTACATATGCTTTTCAAATCAATGCCCAAGACTGTGATGACCATCAGAAAAATCTGCAACTGGACCCAAATCATCATGAAAATAAAAATACACTCAGGAAACCAGCACCATTTTCTTAATATGAATTCAGCTGAGCTATTTCCATGGATTCATGAAAGTTTTCCTTTGAATTTAATTAATACTTCAAATAATTGAAGTATTGCTGGCCCACAGTTTTATCTTTACATTTTAATATGCACTACAGTAAGAAAGAGGAAAGTAAACAACAAATTACTAGGGATACCTCCATTTCTGCTAGAGTTTCATTCTCGGTAAAAAAGGCTATGAAATGTTTTTGTAAGATGAGATGTAATTTTGGTCAGCTAGAGAAACATCTGCTCAGATAAAGCAGATTAAGATAAAAGCAGATGAGAAAATAATCAAACCTGCCCATCAAAACAGAACACATATCTTAAGTGTATTGCTAGCCTCAGCATAGTAAACCATTGAATGAATGACAGTCCTTAAATGGATTTTATGCCGTTCTTCTAGAACTAAATTTGAACCCTGTTTGCCAGAAGGATAGAGGAAGTGATTGCACCAGGAGGGAGATGTTATAATTAATTCTTAATTAAAACATCTTAATTCTGTCTTTTTGCTTTCCCAGGCAGCATAAAATAGTTCAGACCAAACAACCCTTTGGCTTCCATTATTGATACACTTGTTCTGTTACCTTGTTGGGTAAGAAAAGCCAATAGAAACAATGCAAGAAGATGATACAGAGGAAGCTGAAACTGCAAGCATTTCAGCACTTCCTCTTACAGGCAGGATCCACCAATGAAACCAAACATCTCCTTTACCTCTTGCCTTTCAAACAGTCAACCTAACTATATATTGTATTAGATACAATAAAACAATAATAATTCCATGCCAGGTGAAAACTGCAAAAAATTAATGTGTTTAATGTCTAAAATCATCTTTTAAAATATTTTAACCCTATTGTAAGTTACTTGTGTTGCAAGAGAGAAAACAAATGACAAAAAAATCCTCGTATCTCTTACTAACCTTAACAACAGCGGAAAACGGCTTTTCATTCTTAAACAACTACACTATTAAATAGCATCATAAAAAGATATCCTCTTTTGCCACAACTGTGGGTAGGGAACATCAAGCAAAAACATAATCTTCCAACAGTCGAGTTCATAATTACAGAAAGCTGAAGGTAGTAACAGGAGACAAGAACTCATCTGCATTAAAAGCTTTCTTCAACTACCTATCCTCGTTTACCACTTTCATCACCTCCACTATAAGCTTCCCATAGTAAATTGATAAGAAAATCACGAATAAAATTGTCAAAGAAATTTAAGAGGCAAGAATTTCAGTGCTCTGAACTATAAAGCAAAATTCTCACTCATAACATTAGAATTAGAATTAACAACAATACAATTTCTCTACTGATTCTCTAAGAGGATTACTGAGTTTATGCATGTCTTCATTTGCAAGAAGTATACTGTGTAGTTTATTTGAGGGCACACAAAGTATTGTATTTAGATAGATAGGCATATAGCTTAATATATATGTAAGAGTCAAGAATTGCTATAAAATTAATCTAAAACATATGACTGTTTTTAGATTTGTGTATTAAGTGTTGCAATATTATCTTAAGAATTAATCTCAATTGTTCTTATATCATTAAGCCAAATTTTCACAAACACTGTATTTATGTACATAGAAAAATTAAATTATGGTGTTAATAAATGAACTGTTCATCATAAATCCTTCCTGGGGAAGGGTAAAGTGTTTCTGGATGGTTAGTTGGGTTTATACATTTTGTTCCTTCATTATAAGCACAATTCCTAGCAACACCAAACTACACAAATATAAAGACCATAAAGCTATGGATAAGACTACCAGCAGATTTTGTTTAGACAGCACCACGATGTAACAGCTGCAGAAACAAATCTTTCTGGTGTTATACACATCATAGAAAATGGAAATRTTCGTAAAAATAAATATCTAGTGAAACAATTCCCAGGTAGTTCTAACTTAATATTAATAAATTAACCTAACCGCACTTCTGTAGATTTTTATTAACATAATCCAAGAAAGATTACAGAACAGTCTTTCTGCGGAAGGGGGAGTATTCATTCATTTTAATGGGAGGCGCAGACGTTCTAGGATTAGCTTCTCTTTATTACTTTTTCCTGTTTTCCATATGTTGGTTTACAATGATGATAATGATAATAATGCCATTATTTAAACTCTGATCAAAATCATTGAGCAAGTATTCTCCATGCAATATACATGATTTCAACAGTGATGCTTCAGGGACTAGCAACTGAGCTCCTGGAAGATGGTTTATGCTAAGGAAACTGTTGACTATATCAGCACAAATCTGCAAAACAAAGGAATCCTCCCAGCATAGAAGGACTTATCTGAAGTATTGAGGCTAGTGAGGTGGTCTGAAATTAGTGCTTGCTAATTTATGCTGAGAAAGTAGACAAACAGTAATCATAACTTGAATATTAGAAGTACGTTTTCAGAAACTGTCTTCCTGGTTTACATAATACACCAGCAAATGGCTCAGGAATCTTTTTGATGTCCATCCCAGGAAGAACATCAACTTTTGTTTCCTCTCAGATTGCAGTTCTGCACTTTAAACTAGCTCTTTGCCAGAATATCAAGTCCAGCAACTAGAGATTACTTGTAGGGGCTAACTCTATTTCACAGTTCTAAAAGCAGGTGAGAGGAAAGCTACGAAAAGTAAATGTTATGAGTTAGATGACTGTTAATATATAGCATGTAAGATTGCAGAAGATGAAAATAGAAAAACGAGTAATAAGCTACATTTTCAAATAATTAAGTTCTATAACAAAGAACAGACAACCATTTTATACACTGGTGATTTGTTTTCTTACATTCCCTGATATTTTCTTTCTATAATCTCAAACAATTAAGCAAAGCAAATAAATCATACAGTTTTCTAGAAATAAGGTATAATAGAATTTCATTTCATAGTAGAGCTATTTTATAGTTTAAATACGACCATTATTCTTTCACTATTGCCTCAAATATTTAATTGAAAGCAGTCACTATTTCTACATTATCTAAGAATACAGAATTTCTTTCTTTGCTTAGTAATTATTTGACTGTTCTCCTTTTAACTATGATCTTATCACAATCAAGTGTTTATGGCAGACTTACAAAGGCATAAACTAATCAGCCCTTTAAGAGCACACAGCCCAAAATCTTCTACAGTGCATTTTGATGTAGATAGGATATAAACCATTATACTAATTTTTGTTATTTTGTCATGTACTAACAAAATTCTCAACGGCTTTGATTGAACTTTTTCTCTGTCTATAAATACTGCTGAATTCCTCAGTTGTAAAAACTCTTAAAATTAACTGTTCTTCCTTAACCTCAATATACATCCTGATTATTCAGGAACCCCAAATAAACAAGACTTTGGTTAAAATTAAAGAAAATTATTTTCAGGAGACTGGAATATACAAATTTTTCCTCTCTACTTCATAGTGTGCTTTTCTGAGTGTAGTGATAAATTTCAATCTGTTTAGGAAGCTTTTATCAAAATGACTTCTGCACTCAAAACACGCAAGAAACCAAAGGTATGAAACTGAAGGGGAAAATATAGAACAAAAAAGGAATTAGCAGCTACATTTCTTGACTGTTTGGAATATAAATTGAAAGCGAATTCTCTAAAGTTTCCTCAGAGTGTTAGAAAAGAACCAAAATGCAAATTATATTTTGACACAGCTGTAAGAGTCCATTTATAGTTAAGTTCCCCCTTTGAAAGTAATAAAATTTAAGAATTTCTGCAGTAATTATACAAGTGTAATGAAAAAAACAAAACAAACTTTTTAGCTGTAATACAAGCAGGTTTTTGTTTCCCTTTCTAATGTACACTCACCAGAGAGATATGATCAACTAGAGGGAGCAAGCTTTTATCTCAACAAAACTCTATTTTTAATTGCACAGATACCATAAACATTATTAAACATAGTAAATAAACTAAAATGTATTATCTTCAATTTTTTAGTAAGATAGCTCATAAAAATGAGTAATACAATATCAAATATGTGAGAGAATGCACAACCAAACATGAACTTTAAAAAAATGGCAACATTGTTCTACTAAACAGAAAAATGCTTTTTAAGTCTATCCAACTCAATTACCTACATACAATTTACACTCACTGTGTATCTATAGCCATAGTTCACCTGTTACTCAACAGATTAGCACTAAAGTTCCTGGACAATACAAAAACAAAAGCAGCATGCCTCTTTTTAAAAATACTTTATATTAGCATAAAACCTTTCAAATGATCACATAATTAGCTCTCTTTGACAGTGAAATATTACTTATAATACCCAAAAATGCTTAGTACTATTTCACAAATATGTGCTTTGAACTGATACAGTCATTGTAATGCATTATAAACACTACATTGAAAGAACGCTCTGCAGAACGGAAAATAAGTATAGTGACAGAAGTGACACCATTTTTCTCCAAATAGAAAATTCTAGGTGCTTTTACCAGCGGAAGGAGGGAAGATTCCTCACCAGCCAGCATGTAAATCAGATAACTTATTTATTCTGTCTTCCAATTCTTCTTCCAATGATACTGTTCAAGTCCCCATATCGAACAGGAACTCTCAAATACTGGATGCAAGTTATGTCCTCATCTTTGTATTATGTATCCAAACAAATGAAATGCAAATTCTATTTTTGTTTTCCTAGCATTTACTGAATCTAGATTAGCAATTCTATAAGCTCTTCTGTCTATCAACTTTAAACCCTTATGGCTTCCTTTAGAAAAAGGAAATAATCAAAAAAGCTCACAGGGACCAAAATGAGACACATACTCAGCTCCCATTATGAAAACTGTGGGGCATGCATCCTGTTGGCTTATGTAACCTCAAGCCACTCTCTTTCAGAAAGCCATAAGCCATATCTTTCTCCCAAATTCTTTTAATCATTCCAGGCCATTTTCTTCTCTATTCACCCTAAGCTGCTCTGAGTTGGTGCATTATTATAACCCTCTACTCTTCTTTCTTCTTTTCACCCTGCTTAGTGCCACAGCTACTAAAGCAAGCTAGCTGCTTATATTTCAGGGAAATGGAATTCAAGTTTGGACTGAACTTTTGTGATTCTTTGCCTATCTTTAAAGTATTTTAACTGTTAGTTCATTGTTTTCCACTGTTAAGATTTCCGCTTTGATGAAACACTATTCGTAACACCAGTATAGTATATAGTAAGCATATAGTAAGCATTAACAGTCATGTCTGGCCAGAAGAACAGATCCCAGGCTGCACTTTCATTGCTTCACATCTCACCCAGAGTATTTGCTGGTTATTCTCTTATATCCTTAGTTGACTATCTCATCCCCCAAACCTCTTACTATCAGATACCATTCTCCTCCATCACGCTGATGTTTCGTCTTTGTGAAAATCATCCTCTCTGCCTAAGCAGGAGCATTCAAGTACTGTGAATTCACCAGTATTTGAAGATACTCTTTCAGAGTAAGTTGATAGGAAAAATAAAACATCATTTTAAATAACATAGAAAGAAACATTATGAGAAGAGAGATTAGTCAATCTATGTTAAACTGCTGAGAGGGACAGAAATGGAAATGTTACTTAAAAATATTTATTGATAATAATTTTAGAAGGCTTCTTATTCACATCAGAATAGCAATACCCTTGTCTGATTAACATGCTTTATCTTTAACCTTATTTTGCACAGCTTAAAATGTTTATTATTCTGCAAAAAAGAAGAATTTGCAAGTAACCATTTTGATACTGGTATCACTTCAGAATTACAAAATCTCAGCTTCATTATCTTAAGTGTCAACCATTAGTAATTATAGCAACAAAACATATGACTAATGACATTTGCTGTACACTTTTCAGGAAAGTGGAATCAATATGTATGCAACAAATATGACACTCTACACTGGAGAAATATCTTTAAATAATATTATTTCAATAATCACCTTCCTTCACTGTTGCTGAAGAAAGTCGCAACTAACTATCACCATCTAGAGGTAAAGTATAAGTGCAAAATGTTTTTTTTAAAATCTGATCTGGATTCTGTCTTTATCCCTATGAATATACAAGACAAAAAATTATATTCTTGTCTAGTAGCCTGATTGAGCAACATCTGACTATAGGATTCACAAAAAAGATGAGCAGCAAACTGCACAAATCTCAAAGAGTCATCATCAGAAAAAACCTAGATGAGCCACCTGGAGAAGACAGAATGTTTGTAAGAGAAGAGTGGACTTTTCTCAGCATGACTCTGATTTTAATAAGAAGCCTAACATGCAAATTTTCTGTTCCTAACCATTGCTTTGTATACATATTGCTCAGTTTCATATATGGCTAGGTCTTCTAAAGCTCATAAACTGCTTCCTTATTAATAGCTGCCACAAACTTTGTAAGACAGTAAACCTCTAATGTTTCTTATTTTCATCTCACATTAGATAACTGCAGTTGTTTTTGTAAGTTATTGCTAGAAAAAACTGCTATGACAATCTAGTCTGATCTCCTGTCACTGCCCAGATAATTTCTTCCAGCAATGCTTTCATAATCCCTATGATTGGTTCATAACAAGGATATCAAGTACTTCATCAGCACTAGTGAATGACAAGATAATATTCAAGATATAAACCAAAGCAAAATATATCAAACCGAGTATAAATAAGAAAACTGTGCCTTTGGAAACTTTAGAATGAGCCTACAATGCATACAAGATAAATAAGAAGAAATTCTTATAAGAAATTTATTCTATTTATTCTTCTCTAATAGAAGAAAAAGATTTCCTCGTCATACTTCTTTCTTCCATTTCAGGACTATATTTTACTTTCTTATCATTACAAAGCTTTGTCATGGTAACTCATCTTTGGTTAATCCCAAATCATGACCTTCAAGTTTCTTCAACTGTATTATTATTGCAAGATGCATCGATTTCAACATGAAAAACATTCTTCAGTGAATTATGAAAGGTATTTTATCCAGTACATAAATGTGAACAAAAGAATGTACACATTGAGCCTGAAAAAGGGCTTATCTCCTTAATGTTCCATCTCTGAATGGCCAACCATGGATACATAAGGAAGAGCCTTGGATGTGGAGAGAACAACTTCCACAACTGCTTTGAATCTACAGGCTACTAGTTTCAACGGATACTCTAACTTGTGTATTGAAACACATAGATAAAAGTATGTTCCATTCTTTCTACTTTTTTTCCCTCATGCTTTTCATGATTTGAAGGACTGCTACTGTTCCGCTCTCCTTTTTCTTTTTTGCTGTCTGAGAATTCCTACTACGCTCAAGTGGAAGAGATGCCGTATTTTCAACATTTTTCATCCATACGTGCATTATTTCCAGTTCTGTTTTACTTTTTGCAGAGTAGGGGATTAGAACCACATACAAACAAGCCTGGCCTTAAACATGACATAATGTTCTGGTTTTTTACAGTCTTCCTAATAATTTCTAACAATTTGCTCTTCTAGACTTCCTCAACCCCTTTTTAATTACTTTAATTGGTGAACGTAGCTACTTAGAAATCTTCTGGTATCCAAGTGAAGTAATCTATCACAGTTTTCAACTATTTTGTGCTTGAATTCCTGGTGAATAGCACGTGAAGGTTATTCTTTATTTATTCAACAACCTCTTCTACTGATACCTCAATTTAAGACAGGCATTCTGACAATTCTCCAGTTCTCCAGAGGGACAGTCAAAAACGAGAATCCCCTGAACATTTCCATGAAAAGAGACTTAAAAAAAAAAAAAAAAAGCCTCTAATTTTTCTATTACTATTTTCTGTTTACTGAGACTTCCTTTTAGAGCTTAAATATTTGTCCTACTGACAAGTGGCCTCTTTCTGACAAACATAGAAAAGCATCATTTGAATTTACGCCTTTTGGCGTTTTTGCATAAACTTTTCCTTGTTTTGTCACTAGTTTTAAATTTTTCCTCTTTTTTTTTTTAAATAAGTTCTTCTGTTTCCATCCTTCCTTCAGAGATTACTTATTTTTTTTCTGAAGAATTTTTTCTGCTTCTAATAATTTCCATTACTTGCCACTTAGCCATCCTCGTCTGCTTCTGCTCTTTCCTCATCCTTTTTTTTTTTTTTTTTTTTTTTTATAGGTTATGCATTTGCTCAGAGCAATAGCTGAATTTTTAAATAGTCTCCATGATGCCTGCAAACTAACTTAGCTGTTTCTTTGAGCTCTTCTTTCAGCCAGTTTCCTCACTTTTTGTCATTCTCTTTTTTATTTCCCCTGAAATTAAATGGACGTTCCCCAATTTAAATTGCACTTTAAAATTTACTTAAGTAGATGTAGGATAGAAATTGTTAATAGTCAAAGAGGAAATTGGAAGCAAAGTCCTCTAACTGTCGTGTAGAGAAAAAAAATCATAGGACTGGTTTTTAAACAATTACTCTGCAACACTAACCAAAATATATTTAGATTTAATGGTTCTCCAGGAGCAAAACGGGGAAATTTAAATTCTTATTTCCACCCTAAACATCTGCTCTTCTGTATATGCAAGTCTTCCTCTAATTTTCAGTTTATAAATTATTCTATAATTTTTAAATGCCTACAACTGAGTCCTATATATGTTAAAAACTTATCCCTCCTGTGAAAGTTCCCTCCATTCCAGAAATGTCCCCAGTTCCTGATGAATCCAAACCTGAAGTGCAAATGCTAAGTTTGAGCAAAAACTCTTTGCTACAAAGCCATGGAAAAAATCTTATTCCTGTATCTAAAAACAAATCAACAGCAACACCATCGAAGTTGCACAAATGCACTTAAGTATGCAGTCAACTGCAACTAGCTTTTTCACTAGAATTATACACTAATTGTGATACTATCTACAACTGAGTGGTACAAAATATTACTTTTCATACAAGTCTACAGCTTCTGTTAATCTTAAAGGGAGTATTAGATGATTTGAAGATGTTAGCATTGATCAATCTGCTGCTTATAACTGTTCCCCTATTCTCCACCTGAAACCCAGTCATTCAAACTGACTAAAAAATTTGGCTATGTTTCTAGATCTTATTTTTAAACTCTTAAGATTCATAACTAGCAAATGGTACCAGTTAATTATTGCAGAGTTACTTTGGACTTCTGCAGCAAAGAGGTTCAATAAAATTTTCACATCTAACAGGACTCATTTCAAAATTGCTAGTTTTATGAGTCTACAACTTTACTTCTGAGCTTGTCCAGAATCCTTAATAGAAATTAAATCAACTATTTGATGGTTGCAATTATGTGACAGTTATTCTGGAGCTGGAAACTTTTCCTTCTATATCCATTGCTTAATAACATATTTAATACCTTAACAGTATCGACATTATTTTTGAGGATGAAAGATCCACCCATTTTGAACATGGCTTCTTAAACATACCAAAATATTAACATGACATAACAAGATCTACCTTGAAAATAGCATTAAAAATCTGTAGTAAAACTCCTCCTAAAATTTAACAGTTTAACAAAACTCTTATTGGGTTTAAAATCTATTCTTATCTTGTCCACACCTGACTCTACTGAGATACAAAGTAACATGTCATTCTTTTTGTTTTTCATGGCTTAAAAAGCATATTTGTAAAACTGGCATTGATTTTGAAGAGACACAGCTATCAAGATTTATTTCTCCTCATTCTTATATTCCTAAGCAGCACTGATTCCAGGACAATAGATGAGGGATATTGTACTGACAGTTTCATACTTTTCCACCACATTTGACATGCTTTGCAATTTCTTTGAATCTCTTTTGCTTATTTCCAAGCCACATGATATGCATACAGTCCTTTGGTTTTTGCTGGAGAATACATAGTTATGAGGAAAAGTAACAGTAGAGGCACAACAGTTCTAAACTGCATCAGTGATAAATCAGACATAGCAAATCTCCAAAGTCAAACATCCTCCTCTCTCCATCACATGGAAGGATGCTCCAGAGTCATGCAATTTCTGATCAGCAGAAGCTGAGGGAGAGGGAGCAGGAACGCATGTTTAGGTAAGTTAAAAAAAAAAAACATAAGAGATATCCTGTGCACACTTCTAGATGGGCATCCATCAACTGAATCATCTTTGAGAACCAGGACTTTTCTGATACAATCCGCTGTTATCTTGACGTTAAAGGCACTCAACACAGCCTTAGTATTGGCTCCTGCCCAGCACAACAACCCTTTAGCAGTACTTTTGTTGAAGAAGCCACAGGAAGTGCTGTGTACTACGCATTGTTGTTCCCCACCTTTACAGGCAATAGTAATCATAACTTCCATCAAAGCTCCGCTATCTAAATGTAGGGCATGCACTGCCATGTACCACATATTGTATGGCTTACACTGACCCCCAGTCATTCACACTAAAACTTTTATAGTCTTAGTGCAAGTTTCTGTAGAAGGTCATGTTTTCAGAAAATAATTGTGTTCTTAACTTAGAGGCAAAAAAAAAGTGGAATATTTGCATCAGACAACCAAATTATTTCCCCCAAACGCCCTTTACTCTGTTCTGCCCCAGTAACAAAAGCATTCTTATGGACTTACTTCAACTTATTTTCTGCAGAAAAATCAGAATAGACATTCAGAACCCTCAAGTATGTCAGCAGATCAATCAAACCTTAGACTTTCCATCATGCCTTTAAGTTAGAAGAAAAACAGCTTAAGCAAAACTGAGCAAAAACCAGAATGTATTAACATCCATGTAGAAATTAAGATGAGAAAGTAATTTGGAGAATCACAAGTCTAAAAGGATCCCCCCCCCCCCCCGAATAAGCCACAAGTATCAAAGGGAGATAAAGTGACAACATAAACAGTATCTGTATCTTCTACAAGTCTAATCTCAGCAAATACAATCTTAAAATTCAATTTTAAAATTATGTGCATCTGTGCATGACAGTATATAATCGTATTCTTTTCCAACAGAACTCTTATTTGACCATTATTAAGAGGTTAGATAATTCCCTTTATTTACTATGCTTTTTGTTGTTTTTTAATTAAAAACTAAGAGCTATTTCTACTAAATAAAAACCTAAGTGCAACAAATTTTTTAAAAAATGTTATTATTGAAGCAATGTTCTGACCTCAGAAAATATATATCCATTAAGCAGTATTTCCATTACTATTTAATTTTCTTTTCAAGGTGATTCCCTAATATTTGGTAGATATAAATATACACAATTGAAAAACATAAAATTTGATTACATTGAATGCATTCCTCACTGTCACTCATACTTGTACCATATTCTGATTAAAATGTTGCTTATGTATGAAAAATAATATACCATGAACAAATATCATAAATCATCCTTAATAACAGGTGCTAGACTCCTTGAGCTACTGTGAGAGCTGTAAGTAAATACTAAGTGAAGTTGTTCTTCTAACCACTTTTACTATGCCTTAATAAAAAACACTGCATAAATTTAAGAAAAAAAGTATCATTTTGGCATATTAGACTGCAACCTTATAAAYAGATCAGTTTTAGTTCGCATATTAGTAGTAAGGAACACTAACACAATTCAAAATACAGTAGAAATTTAATATTGAAAAAAACTTATTTCCCACTCAACCGAAGGGAATGCAACTGAAAAAACATAAATTAATCTCTGCTAAAAATGCAAGTGTTTGCAATACATGCAAATTTTCTATGTCCCTTTTTCAAATACATATGTGCTTACATGCTTTTCTTTCCTTTCTTTACATGCTTTTCTGTATTTTTATTTATCAGTTCAGGACGTTCAAGCTGACAGCATTTTTGCAAATATAACAGCCTTCCCACACTGTAATGACATTGTTATTGAACTTCAGAACCTCTAATAGTATATGATAAATGATATCTTCAGATTCCTTATCTATCACAGCATCTTCTTACACCAAAGAGAGGAACTGCATGCACCTAAATTCCCTGTTTCATTGCAGAGAAGCTGCAACAATTGTCTGTTTACACTTTTCACTAAGCAAAAGAATGAGAGGAAAAAAATAAACCTATCTGAGCAACAGACCATTGGTAAACACAACAAATAAAGCCAAAGCTTAAGTCTCTTAGTCACAAATTCCACTGAAAAGAGTTTAGAGCTCTTTCTTTGCAACAACTCCCCCACTCTGCAGCAAGTCATACCCACAATTTGATCATCACAAATTATGTTAACTTTCCAGGCAACTATGAAAGAAACGTGGAACCGGTTTCATTGCAGTCAAATAAGCTTTGTTTTCACTTCTGGAAAAGGTAAGAGCAACGTTAGGTTATATTCCCTTTCCCCATCTTTTCAGGTAACAACAGACATCAGTAATGTTAAAAAGATACAAAATCATACAGTACAGAAAACATCATTTTTTAATCCTCGTTAATAACTGTGCCAAAGCTAAAACCATTAGAAATGCTCTTAACACAGCTTAAGAAAAAGTAGTCAGAAAATGCAGGAATTCAATGTCATGCTGTCACTTCATCTTTTAGATGAAAAATATTTTCTACAATTGTCTCTTTTTGCCAGAAATTCTTATCTGCCAGAAACTCAGAATTTCTATGCAACATCGGGGGGGGAGGGGAGGGAGTGGGATGCATCACATTTCACCTTTTGGTAGATGAACTGTCTAGACTAAAGTATGTGTGAGGAAAGGCATGAACCTTTAAAACTTGAAGTTTTTAAACAGTACTTGATAGATAGCCCTCGCTATTACACTTTACTGCTCATCCACGCAAACAGCTACATTATTGCCCAAAAGGGACTCACAGCGTATCAAGGGTTACCACACAGCACTGAGGACAAGGGTGAAGGGCAGAGGGACCCAAGTGGTGGTCTTCCTGTCAGTGTGGGTATCCAGGGCTTGGATAAAAACGGATGTCGTGGATCAGTATGCACGTAGCTGATGTCATTGGCAGGAATTTGTCTTTTACAACCGCAGGATCATCTCTAAAGATCAAAGGCTGCTAGGGAGACATGGAATCCACCTGACAGAGTGGGACAAGACCACCTTTACCAGATTGCTGGACAACCTGGTGAGGAAAGCCACAAAGTCAGGGAAGTGAGATTACTAGCCAAAGTTGAGTGAAGTAATGGGGGATAGAGTAGAAAGTAAGTGGTGTGTGGTGACGGAAACAAGGGAGATATATGAAACAGTAATAAAAGATGAAAAGAATAGAACAGGGTAATCTGGGAAGCAAGCAGGAGGAACTCAAGCTGCAGTTGCACTCATGGAACTACATCATCATGAGAACAACAGAGATGCACTATCAGGCTTGTAATAACTTATGTGTTGACTGGGTTTGCATATGTGCAGCTAGCGACAGCAGACTAGAGGAACACAGGAGAGTGGGAAAAACAATAGCTAATCAGCAAAAATAATCACATTGTATCATTACATTTCCACAAGCATTTGTATACCTGCATTTTTGATTGATTATTCAACGCTTTTTAACGAATTACTGACATTTCGATATTACCAGCTCTTCTTTTCATTAGGCAAAGACTTATTTTTCATTGTCTTTTGCTAGCCACAAGAAAGGTTTTCCTATATTTTTCAACTACCAGCTAACACTTCATAAATAATTCAAAATTCTAAAGAAATCATTGTTCCAAGTGGGAAAGGAATGTTGATAAGCTTCAGAAATAGATAATGCTGAAGCAGGAAAGCAGGAAATTTTGCAACAGAAATAGTCCACAAACAAAGAAATACGGACAGACTGGGAGCGCACATTAAAGAGCCTGCCTTTCTATATCTATAGATACCTATATCTATAGAGAGCATGCTTGTTCTGAAACTGAGGATCCATGTATCAAGGAATGAGATGGGACTTCAGTGCTTCAAGTACAAGGCAGGTTAGAGCGCAAACCCTAAATTTTGAACTGGCAGAAGCACAACTCACCATGAACATGACCAATGACACATAGTGAGGGCTACTACACAGTGCAAAATGTTTCTGAGTGAGCCACTAATGTGAGGTCATCTCTGTCTGTCTTTATAGGCTTCATTTGTAAGAAAATGAACAGTATTTTTGGTCACTAATATCCCCAAAAGTGAAATAGAATGCATGCATATGCAGGAAGGCATTACTGATCAATACTGAATGGCTGTGCCATCTGTCCACTGCAGTCATTTTTTTTAACGTGCTTTTAAAGCATTCAACTATCAAGAAAATCTTCAAAATAGGCAATTTTGATCATCTACCCAATCCGAAGGATGAATATAAATAAAATTACTGCTGCTGTTTATTAACTGATTTCTAAAAAAATTGCAACAAGATACTTAAAATATTAAAATGTTCCATTTCAGTCAGTTACCTTATTTATAGAATCTACTTTAAAAAGTATTACTTACCTGATAAACATGGAATGCATTAGCAGCTTTTCCACGCAGAAAGACTGAGGGAATCCAAACATTAATAAGAGCACGATTTGATCTGAGCAGGAAAGAGAAAAGCTTAAAATAGGACACCATGTTTATACACAAAAAACAGAAAGTAACAGCCTCCAGTGATTTTGATAATGATCAAAGTGATCAACAAAGCAACTTAACATTTCAAATAGAGTATCAGAAAAATTGTAATTTTGCCTGAACCTTTTTATAACTGTGATACTTAGAATTCTGTCTTTAAACTAATATAACTGAAAAAAAAACAATGAAATAATTCCCCTGTTTTTTTTATGGTATGCATTTGACAGTATTTCATTATATACAGAAAAAACTAATTTCAACAAGTTTTGTCATTCACAAAACTCCATAAAAAACTGAGTACATTAAATAACAGAAGACTTCCGCGCAATTGTGGATAAGACATTCCCATCCATTCTCTTTGTAATTTAATTTGAATTGTATTTTTTTTTCCAATTACAATAGGAAGACATTAGCCACACTTCCACTCCTTCATCCACAAGAAGCTGTACTCATTAGTTTGACTGAAAAAAGGCAAAGCTCCAAAACACAACACTTAGTGATATGGCGTAATTTACTGCCTTTATTTAAAAAAAATATTTGCATGCATTGATTCAGAGTTATTCCACAAAAATGAGAAAGACCATCAAGTTATTAACAGCATGAATTTTCTTCAGAAAACAACTTTTCTGTASTGTCATCAGACTCATGCTGTTTTTTGTTAGAACACTACCAGCTATAATAGCTACAAAAATTAGCACACTGAAAGAATTAAGAAAAAAAAATAGCATCCTCAGGAGAATCTTCTTAAATCTAAATTCATTGGATTCAACATTATTAAAAAATTATACCAGTGTACGGACTCTGCAGCTCTCTGTACTTTCTAACCATAAAATTCTACAATTGAGAGTTCAGTTATTGAAAATAATATAGAGAAAACAAATTATTAAATCTGTTTGCTTGTTCTTCATTCCCAYAAAGACAGCATAGGGAGAAAAATGCTCATATTAAGCAACTTACATTTCAAAATCTGACAAACTCTGATCTTCAGATGTTTGACTCAAATCTCCAGGGACCTGTATTTACAAAACAGAAACAATTCCCATATACTGGTTATTATGTTTTTTCTTAAGGAAATATAGTATTATAAGGAAATTACAATTCAACACTCAGGTTTTCAAATGCCACTGAAAAACCTATTACTGGAAAACAATTAAAGAAAAATAAAAGATTGTACAAAGACTATAACATATCATCCTTATGAGTTCTCAAAGTTAGAATTCACTACAGTTTTGTAAAGAAACAGCTTGGACTTGCAAAAGCATGCAATTTTGAAAGGTAAAAAAAAATACCAGACAAAAGCATCACTATTAGGCCTTTAAGAAAAATATCCTAAACCAAACTATATTGTATGTATAAACAATTTACGGGAAGAGATGAAGCACATAAAACCAGTGAATGCCTTTTTTTGTAAATAAACATTATAACAAACTAACCATTAAGAGACGGACATATGACCCTTTTATTTTAGTTTTTTTCTTAAGAAGCACTACACGGCTATAAAACTTCATAAAGAAGGTAAGGATGTAGTTTTCGCCTCAATGTGAGGGGGAATTTCTTCACTGTGAGAGTGACGGAGCACTAGAACAGGTCACCCAGAGAGGTCGTGGAGTCTCCTTCTCTGGAGTTATTCAAGGCCCGCCTGGATGTAACCCTGTCTAACGTGCTCTAGGTGACCCTGCTGAGCAGGGAGGTTGGACTAGCTGATCTCCAGAGGTCCCTTCCAACCTTACTGATTCTATGATTCTAAGTACTGTAGAACTCAAACAAGTGACAGTTAAGAAATAACAAAATTGAAAAAGCATTTAGAACTGAATCAGTTCTTACTTTAAAACTAGCTAAACATTAAAGGATATATTCTGCACCTCACTATTAAATATGATAAAGCAAGCCATAATCCACCATAATGGGTGTGTTTTACTGAAAAACTGTTGAAAGTTGTCAACACACAGATGGCATCTACATTAATTAAATACCAGTTCATTATAGAGCTATAATGTAGGTTGCACACATAAGTGTTATTCGAAGCATTTGCTGCTTCGACAATGACAAAACACACACACACGCACGTATATATGTATGTGTACACACACGCATATATATTTATATATATGAAAATTACTGGAGGTTGAGAAATATACTACAAAAAAAATTCAATGGTTGTTAGGCCAGGTTCTAATATCATATGACAAAATTTACATGGGTATCTGACTTATTACCTGAAATATGCTTGCTGATATATTTCTACCGCAACACTTAAGTTGATTTTGTCTATTCATTCTTTAAAAGAAACATCTAAAAGCAATACAGAGTTGTAATTTGCATCATGGCTGCAAAAAATCCAAACTGTTTCCTTCTTTTGCACAAGATAATATGACTTACCTCTTATTTAGGTGCACAGCTTGCTTACCATGTTGTCTTTAAGATACAGACAAAGTAAGTGGCTGCCCACCTCACAACGATATTTCATACAAACAAGCATATATGACACTGCCACAACTCTTTCAACCTCCAGCAATTTTCAGGTCAGGGGACTTCTTCAGCAAAATGTAGCTTTGTATATTTGGTAAATCTTTAATGGATTTCTTTCCCAAGCACATGCTCAATCTTTTGTAAAAAGAGCTTCACAGTTCTACGACTGTAGAGGACCTCATGAAAAACAACCTCCTGTTTGGTTTGGTTATTACTGGGAGACACCATGTACAGTTAAATCTCTATCCACCATTTTACAGTTCTCTCCCTGAAGCAAGTCCTTTTCCAGATCGAGAAGACCTAGTCTCAGTCATGCCTTCCAGGGGACATACCACTCTACACCTCTGATGATCCTTTCTGCTTTTCCATTAACCTGCTGTAATTTTCCTATACCATTTTTCAGATGAAGGGACAAAAACTACACACAACTCAGAGTGGAATAAAACAGAAATTTATTTAGTAACAGAACTTCTATAGAAAAAAAATTTCCATTTCATTTTCTAACAATCACTGATGTGTTTTACTTTGCTAAAAAGATGCAGCATCCTGTAACGCATAAGGAGATAAAGTTTTACTTTCAAGGCTTTGCAAACTGAGATGAGCTGAAAGACAACTGAAATTCTCATTTTAAAGATCAGGTGCCTAACAGGGCTCTGGTCCAATGCTCATTAGTATTCACGATCTTTTCATCCTTTTTTCACTGTGAGTGTGTGTTTGTAAAATATTTTGTGTTTGATTTAAGAGGATTATTCATAAACATTTAAAACCTCAGGGCATCCTCAGTCTCTCATGTGACAAAAAAAACATTTCATACAAAAGTAAGCTTTACAATAAACACAATWACTACAGAATTTTCCTGAAGATAAATGCTAGTAGCTGAGACAAAATTAAATGTCTGAAGGCACTTTTCCTGAAAATCAGCATTACTGTTATACCTTACCTGTACTGTGCATAATACACTACACATAATTAAGTATTCATAAATATCTTTAAAACACTAAACCAGTAACAAAGATCTCTAAATGTTATGATTTAAATATAAAGAAAAACACAACAACAATAAAAAAAAGATCAGACTGTCCATAGCTGTCAGTAAATAAAGCAAAACTGCATGGTCTATGACAACTGCCTTAAGCTAAGGGAAAAAAAAAGAAAAAAAAAGAAAAAATAAATGAGCAGAGAAAATAAAGGAAAAAAATTATTTGATGGGAGGGGAATAAAAAGGAAGTAATAGAAATAGCAGCACCTTCTTAAAAGAAGAAATCCACTGAAAGATTTGAAATTAAATCCAAACCTTAGTTATGTGGCTCTATTCAGACCCTTCTGCTCCATGAAGTATTATAATCTTACAAGATTTCAGAAATGAGTCCTTGATTTGTCTGTCCCTTCACTTCCACTGCTACCCATTCTGTTATTCATGCAGTTGGAAAAAAGGAGTTGAGACAACCTTGCAATGAATATCGCAAGTTGTATTTAAAATGCAACTATTTTGAACAATCAAGACACAGCTATCTTATCCATGCTGATACTACATTTCTCCCTTTATATTAATGAGAAATTCAGATTTCATTCTTAAATACATAATTATTCCCCAGCTCTTATTCTCTTAATTTATGACCACCTGGGAATAGTATACTAATGTTTTTCCCAGTGCATTTCGTGATAAGAAAATAGAAAACACAGATAGATGTTGTTATACCTTGTAAGGTTTTATGTTACTTGACCTGATAGTGAGTTTAGCTCAGTCTGTTCAAGAAATGCATAATATGCCTGCATGAAACTACAGTGGAAAAAAGAGAATTTGAGATTGAAGAGCTCTTATATATTAATTATAGACCCTTATTAATCCCATATTTCACATATATCACATCTTTCTTGCTCACTTTTTCCCCTAAGAAAAAAGAAATTCTATGAATATTCTATCAGGCAACTCCTTATTTTCATTCATGAACATAAATTTGTACTCAATTACATATTAACAATCAATTAACAATATCAATACAAAATAATTGCTAGAATATCAGCAACATTTTATAATTTCTTGCAATAAACTACAGCGAAATCCAAAACAAGTAGTCCAGAAGTAGTTATCAATTATTTAAATGGCTTCAAGTAAAAAAGCATGTAGAAGTCTACATACATTTTATAACAAGATTTGAACRGAAGCACTTTGTACTACTGAAAACATGTGGGAGGGAAAAATAAGATACCCATCCCACAGTCTGCAAACCTGCTTTTATCTGATTTCTCAAGATGCAGGCGCGTGTCCTATTGCATAAGTTTACACTAAGTAATGCAATATTGTCTGGTAACAGGATTTATGTGGTTGCAAGACAACCAGAGTGACTTACATAATTCTGAAATGAAAATAATATATTAATATTTTATAATCTTGTTACAGTCTTCCAGAAATATCAAAGTGCAAATAGGAAGGAAAATTCAGTTTCACAGACTGTCATGGACTAATATAATAGAGATTGAGAACAATTCAGATTTTCAGCATGTAAACAGAACTCAACTTTTAAAATGTTATGACTTAATTTAGGAAGAATGGAGTATTTTATATTTCAGCACTTTCTTATAATTGAGGTCATCACAAAATTTCATGTAAGTTACACTTCAATGAAATTTCAAAATTAGTTTCATACATTTTATCTTAACCAGACAGGATACAGCATCAGATGTTATGTCTAACATATTTTTCAGAAGACATAAGTCATAAGAAAGTGCTGAAATATAAAGTACTCCATTCTTCCTAAATTAAGGAACAACTCCTTAAAAATTTAAGGAATTAGTTTTCTCTCAGTATCTGATAAAACACCCACACATGATCAATATCTAAATGCTGGATTAGAGTATGTAAATACATTATAAAAACAAAATTTTTGAACAAGGACATAAAGCCCAAAACCTCTGAACAAGGTAGAGCCATAATATGCTTGTGATTTATTATTTGTCATTCTTAACACAATATTGTGATTCTTTGCTCGCTGAAGTGTGAAAACTAGAGGTCAAATCCTGCTTCCCTTATAAACATAGAACTCTCATCAGACACTTTACGTAAAGTGTTCTGCTAAAACAACCAGGAACACTTCTAGTGCAAGCAAAATCATAAGATAAAACTCTCAAAATATGCTATCCCTAGTATAAAAGTATTAGAAACCTCCTCGACTCCTCTCATTTCTTCCCTGTTCATCTTCAAATTTTGACCTAACTTTTTCTTTTAACACAAAAGGGAAAGCAGTAGCAGAAGGAAAACAAGAATAGCAGAGCTATTTAACCATCAGTGTCTCCTAAGATAAAGAGAAGCTGAAATAACTGAAAACACTGAAGGACCAGAAGACATATTTCACACATGCAACACCGTAAAGCTACTGCTGGCATCCAAGCTTGCTAGTATGACAGCTAACAGAAGGCTTCTCCTACATTAGTTTTTCTCAAGAGAAAAGCCCAAAAGAAACTTCTGCTCTATCTGTGCACAATCATAGTCCTTGCCAGTACAGTCTGTAGATCTGAAACGTTAAGGGTCACAGAACTCAGGATGATTAGAGGGTTACTGAGCTACCTATCTGTCCTTCAGCATATTTAAATTTGTAAATGAATTCTGGTAACAGGAAAGAAATATTTTCAATAAAAATACTGAAATCTATAAAAGGAGGTTGCATAAGTTTCATTTCAAAATACCTGAAGTTTTCAACTACATCTTCCTAACGCGTATAAAAAGAATCTCAAATATCTGCAGCAGATTTTAAGGAAGTGTGGATCGTTTCCCCTTTCTTTTTATTTTGAAGACTGACTACAGATCTCTCTAGATTTACAGACAGAGATATTAATGTTTTGAAACCTGTCAATTATTAGTTGTATGTTTTTCAAAGTTTCAACGTAAAAAGCTCAGAGGGGAAAAAAAATTTTTTTTGCATAATTCGCGTAATATTATTTTGACTCTAACGTTCAATTCTGCTGAAGAGAATCAAACAGTATCAAAAACATCAAGTAAGGTATTCTTCAAAAGTGTGTTATTAGCTATTTATTCTTATAACCTAATATATGTATCATCTCCTAATAACAAAATTGCACAGGCCAATACACAAACCAACCCTCTCAATACACTTACTGGTCCTCTCAAATCAATTAGTTCTTGTCTCATCTGGTACACAAGGGCTTCTTTAGCCATCAGAGCACGATGAAGCCTCTCATTGAACTCAATCAGTTCCCCATGCATTTCAGCCACCTGAAAAACACAGCCAAAACAGAAGAAAATGTGTCCTAACTTAGAAAATACATTATGGAATTTCTTACGTGTATATCAACTTTTACAATGCTTTTCAACTACGGCATAGTATTGTTAATGCATTCATTTGGACGGAACATTAGACCGTTACAATTACAACTTTGACTCACGACTTGAAATGTAGGTCTTGATATTGAACTCAATCAGACAAAACACAACTTTCATTCCACATCCAACTTCATTACTATCAGAGGAGATCCCACGGCAAATGATCCTGGACAACACTATCTTTTCCCATTTTAACTCTTTAATGAACATAGCACTCAAAAGTTACAAACCAAACACAGTATTCTGAATTAGGAATAAAATAAAATGCACAAATCGCATTCAATCTTGTCAATAATCCCAAGTACTGCATATTCAGAGCTTTAACAGGACCGCAGCTAGAAATTCACTCATCCCAGACAAATCTGTGAGTGGGCAAAGGAGCACAAACATACCACAGTTTTTCCACCACACAAGAAGCCCCACACAGGTAAACAACAGCCAGCACTGGCCTCAAGAAGGCCACTTACGACAAAGCCTTGCCATGTCTGCTCAAATGAAAAACAGTAAAATTCAAATCAAGGCTAAAGACAACACAGAGCTCTTGAATTTTTCTATCACAAAAAAAAAAAAAAAAAAAAAAAAAAAAAATGTAAGCTTACAGCCTAATGGGAAAGCAGTCCAGAAGTACAAGAATTCCAAAACAGCAAAGGTACCTAAGTAGTAGCAGTACCCTCCTAGCACTGAGAGAGTGTGACACAAACTAGCTGAGCCAGGAAAAAAGGCTAAACCAACTTCATATCTGTGTTTAGCAAGATTTTTAGCTATTCCTATTGGAACCACTATATTATGCAGTTGAACTTGTAGTTTTAGTTGTGATGGATGACCCATCTGTACCCAATATACCTGGCATTTTTTGAATCCATTATTTTGAATGGAAGAGAAATCTCATTCATTATTCTGAATGAAAGACATCATTCAGAAGATCCCACTGTTAAAAGCTTCCACCTAAGTCACTACTATAT